>NC_137675.1:50687350-50744850 GCF_963989245.1 Nansenia antarctica
TCCATCTCTATGGGCCGGTTTCACAGACAAGGCTTAAGCCTAATCCTAGACTAAAAAACATCTTCAATGGAGATTTTACATTGAAAGTGTGATTTAGTCCAGGACTAGGCTTAAGCCTTGTCTCTGAAACCGGCCCTCAATGTTATGATTATAGATAAGCACAGCAGAGATATCACTCACACACACTCCACCTCCTACCTTCCCCAGGCTACAGGCAGATTTCAGTGGTGGATCTTGTTTTTCCTGCATTTCCCTATTTTCTTTATGGCTGGGCTATTATGAACAGTGGGTTGTTTGGGCAAAAGCCTCCCATCTCTCTCTCTCTCTCTCCACTCCACTCTAAGCTCCACTTCTCTCTCTGCCTCAGCCTCCTTTCACAAAGCAGTGTAATCCACTGGCGTATGTTTCCCCCCTTTCTCTCTCTCTCTCTCTCTCTCTCTCTCTCTCTCTCTCTCTCTCTCTCTCTCTCTCTTAATGCTGCTGCCTCTACTCTGCCATCGCCTGCCCCCTTTGCTTCCAGCGAATGGGCATCTCTGTGAAATGCCATACAGTCATATGGAATGCGTACATGTGTGTGTATGCATCAATGTGTGCATGTGCGTATGTTGTGTGCAAGTGCACATTTGTGTATACAACGTTAGTGTACTAGGGTCTTAAGCATTACTTTGGACTCTAATCACACCATCATCTACAAAGTAGAGCAAAACCTGTTAATTGTGTGTAAGGTTACGACAGTGTCCCGTTATTTCCTTGTTATTGGGCCATGGACTCAAGTGGTGAATCAGACGGCACTTCATGTACTGTTATGTAACAACACTGTAAAGTACGTTGCTTCCCTCAGCAGAATGATCCTCCCTGAGCCTTTCACCTGCGTTCCTTCTTTTGGACTTGAACCCGCAAAAACCCCTATCTACCCTCCTCCTTTCTCCTCCTTTCCCTGCCCCTCCCCGAAGGAGGGAGGCAGGGAGCTATTGCAACAGACCACTGCCACTAGTTGCCCGTTGGCCAATGGCAGTTTTGGCACAGCAGAGGCTTGGCACAACCTTGGTGACGGTTTGGCATGTCTCCCAAGATTTAAGGTGGAGGCACCGGGGAGGTTTGACCCACTTAAGAACAATAGCGAGACTGGGAATCCTGAAAAGACATGGTGAATATTCTAGAAAAAAGTTGTGGTCCACTTTCGAAAATAACTGTGACTGAGAAAAAGTGTGTAGTGAGAGAAAGAGAGAGAGAGAGAGAGAGAGAGAGAGAGAGAGAGAGAGAGAGAGAGAGAGAGAGAGAGAGAGAGAGAGAGAGAGAGAGAGAGAGAACGAGAAAAAGAGAGAAAGAGAGTGGACTATCTAAGGTTAGAACTGAAAAACTAAGTTAGGATTATTACAAGAGAGGGAAGATAAACTGGAACACCATATCACAGGATGCTACTATCACTGGGAGAGGGCACCCTGTCCCTGACCCAAATTCGCTCACGTGAAGAG
The DNA here is from genome assembly GCF_963989245.1 of Nansenia antarctica. Classification (NCBI taxonomy): domain Eukaryota; kingdom Metazoa; phylum Chordata; class Actinopteri; order Argentiniformes; family Microstomatidae; genus Nansenia; species Nansenia antarctica. Next base: position 50,688,826 of record NC_137675.1, read on the forward strand.
GGTAAAAATCCTCAATTCTGGTGAAATCATTATTGAGGGGTCACTTTAAGTGCCAAAGACATTAAACCACAGACTAAATCTGATTTGGCTACTATACTTACCTGGGCACTGAAACACACACATACATACTATACTAGCAATATCATACAGTATCATACATACTAACATACACTAACAATATCATACAGTATCATACATACTAACATACACTAACAATATCATACAGTATCATACTAACATACACTAACAATATCATACAGTATCATACATACTAACATACACTAACAATATCATACAGTATCATACATACTAACATACACTAACAATATCATACAGTATCATACATACTAACATACACTAACAATATCATACAGTATCATACATACTAACATACACTAACAATATCATACAGTATCATACATACTAACATACACTAACAATATCATACAGTCACTGAAATATACTGTTATTATTGTATTGTCCCAACGTAATGGAAAAGGCTGGATAACCAAGAACAGTAATAATAATAATAATAATAATAATAATAATAATAATAATAATAATAATACATTAGACTTATACAGCGCTTTTCTAGACACTCAAAGACGCTTTACAAACTGAAAAGATCGAGTAGTAATAATGCAGTAATGATGCAGTGTCTGCATAGTGACCCAACGGTCTCTCCCAAAAATCTCTATTCACAAGTTATTCCACTCACCAGTAGTTCCATGGTTCTGATGAAGGGATTGATGAACGGGAACTCCAATCCAATAGCGTTTAGAATTAATCTCTGCTGCTGTCCTCAGTTATACTTTCCCCACAAACGCTCCTGGATAAGAGATAACAAGTGAACTCTACGGACCTACCATTATATAACAGTGCCAGAACGTTTCAATAAAGATACAGAATGTCACAGTGGTCCCTCTTGCAGCTGATAGAAGAGAACTCGTGCCTCCTACTCTGACTGGTAGACTGAGGAGGGTCTGGGACTTCACCACAGACCTACTGATGCAGGACATCACCTGACCCAGCTGTGGCTCCCAATTCAGACCCAATATTACACACAGTTACTCATTAACTGTGCAAAGATCACGAAGCCAGACTATGTAAAAAAAAAAAAAAAAACATGCACCCTGATCACACGCTTAATCACTGTAATTACCCTGTCCCTTCCAACTCCAGGTGGACCAATAATGGAAAGTCATGGCGTGACCACTGCAAGCTGTGGCCAAGTCTAAAGAACCCACATGATGTCGGCAAATTGGTTAAGCTACAATGTGTCAATGTGTCCACGCAGGAACAATTTTGTTTTTAGAATTTCTTCAGGTAATTCAATAAGGACTGTCCCGTAAGCGAGATGGCGTCTAGTTGCTCTTCCTAAGAGCCTCGGACCCCGAATTGAGGCTTATATAAAGGCTAAATAGACTTATCTACATATCTGAAAACTATACGAGCTCTGCAAAAACAAGAGGGCTGAGGGCTCCAGCGACCCTTGATGTAGTATTCAGTAACCACTCTTTTCTTTGTACTGAAAAGATGAACTGGTCGGTTGCTGTTTGACAGTGACACAATGCCACCTCGTAACTGGTTGTACAGTAATATAGTCCTCGTAACTGGTAGTACAGTAATATAGTCCTCGTAACTGGTAGTACAGTATTTGTCGGTAAAGTGCATCCGAACCACGAAACTTGCTGGCTGCTGATTGGCCAATACGCCTGACCCAACTGTTCGTTACAAAGTAACATCTGTAAAAGTTCTGCAGGCCTATTAAAAAAAAATTATTCCGATGAGGCAAAGACTAAATTAACCCCTGTTCTAAGAGACCTTTCCCGTAGATCTAGTGCAACACCGAAAATACATTGTGTTTATCAGTTGTGCAACAACGTGTATATAAATTCATAACATTTTTATTACTGCAGCCTTTTCAAAGGCAGGATGTAGCCTAGAGAGATTATTAGACATTTATTATTTTTACATTTCCAGGATAATATAAACCATTAACCAAGGGAATACAATACAAATATGAATATGGATTCATATTAAATTAGTCATCAGACGTCTTACCTATGTTTGTATCCAAACATGTCTAATACAGACTGAGAATATCGAAGGCAATGTTTGACTGGGAAATGGACAGAATATGCCCCATGGAAACATCTAATATTCATATAAACGATTGTTCCATATTACAAACAAGTAATAGTCTTAAGTGTAATTGTACAAATGCGTTCACTTGAGGAATAGGCAATTATAAATGATATCGCCTATAAGTGCCAATCACTATTGAAATTAAATATGAAAAAAGATCAAAAGGCTCTCACCAAAATTGGCCATCCTTGTTGACAGTTTCTGTCCAATGTGATAACCGGTTTAAACTTGTTACATTATTATGCTCCGCTTGTCCCTAGGGGGTGATGTGGGTACCATTCAAAGAGTCAATAGTGCCCTCTTGTGACGATGTATGTAACTGTAGCAAAGACTGCAAGACTGCAACACATTGTTTGACGGCAAAGTCCTGCAGAGGCAGTCTTTGAGCATTGCAGTAAACACCACAACACAATAAACATATTTTGTAAAAACAAATCAAGTCTCAGTCTTTGGTAGCAGTTTAGAAAGCCATCTTTTATTGCAATAATACCAACAATTCACAACTCGTCTCTCAAGACTTCATTTCCAGAGCTGAAGCCGAGAAACTGAACAGTACAAAAATTAAGGAAGGATTTTTTTCATTTTTTTTTTTTGCTTCTAAGTGCGAGAGAAAGAGAGAGAGAGTGATCCTTTATCTGTTATCCATCATCATCAATAATAACACATTCCTCTCACTTCCCAGCAGTGTGAGCGAAAAAGCCACCCCTGAGCACAGCCTGCGGGGGTCAAAGGTCATGCCCAGACCTACAGCATCATCACTCTACTACACACGCACGCAGTGTGCATCCCTCAAACATGGTCTTTCAAACACCTGGCCAGGCATTGCAACAAGGAGCATGCGCACTCTATCTTTTTACTTCTAATAAGAGAAAATGGTGCATTAAGGACATTGTGCGTGTGATGTAAAAGACTGCTGCTGTAATACTAAACCAAGCCCTTTAATCCAGGTAGAAGTGAGTCTGCCCTCCAGCTGACTACCTCTGGCCTGTTAACCCTTCACCTATACCCCCGACAAGCAGTGCCCTGAGAATACAGTGTGTGCCGCGAGTAATAATAAACTACCCCACCACCCCGTTAGCTTTGCCCTGCGCATCAATAAAAACATTGATAGTAGTAAAGAAATGCATATAAAAATCAATACATGGAACCAGAAAGTAAAAGAAAACATCAACCTTGAACAGAATAGAACTGTATTTAAGGCTTTAGTGTGTGTGTTGGCGTGTACGCATACAAGCATGCACGCATACAAGCATGCACACAGTCACTTTGAACATGTTGTTTTGCATGAGGCGCATCCGTCCTTTCTATCAATGTCTCAATGTAATGCACCAATGCAGTGGTTTACCATCATCTTCAACCCAGAGTCTTCTCTATCTCAGTGCAAAAATACTCAATTTCAGCATGTTCGCAATCAAATGTGTATACATTATAGGCTAATGCGAGTCTCCAATTGTGTATGTGTGTTAAATGCGTCAAATCTATCGAATTATTAAGCCCAAAAGCACATTCCTGTGACAAGTACTACGCGCAGCTAAATTAATACCGTACAATGAGCACAGACACCTCGATTATAAATAGAGGCGGGAGAGCGAGCAAGAGCCAGAATAAACGTGTAGTACTTCTCATACTTAACCATTATAAAAACTTTAGAATAAAATACAAATCTATAGATTGCGATATTACTTTGGTCCCCTTCGAGTAATCGTTCTTCATTTATTTATACTTTTCTTCCTTTCTTTCTTTTCTTCAGTTAGAAAAATAGATCCCAAAACAGGGACTATTAATAATTGGAATGTTTCCTTACAAAAATATCATTCATATTTCTTTTGTTTTCCCAGAGAATGAAGGATGAAGCATGAGAAAAGAAAATGTTGGCCCACAAGTATGTATGAATGCATGAGTTTACATGTATGTCAGCGTGTTGATTGTCAGAAGGTTCATGTTGTATTGGCTTGTGTGTATAGTCGGTGTACATAGATTGTCAACCTACCAATCTCCTCATAGGGATCTGTGGGACTGTCATCGGGCCTAGCTGTGAAGAAACAAGCTATTCCCTGCCTCTTATATCATACAGTATCATGATGTTTGTGTCCCTCTGTAAATTGTCAGTGTGTGTCTCCCGTCTCTGTTTCAGTATGTGAATGTGTGTTCATGTTGCAGTTCAATCCTACAGACAGCAGGGGGGGCTGTTCATTCAGGCTTGGGCTCAGGGGTCTCGCTCTTGGGCTCGCTCTCCTCGTCGCTCTCGATGCCAGCACGGCTGACGATGCGGCGCATGGTGAAGGGGAGGTCTCCTCGCCTGGAACACAAACGGCACCGATCAGTGACGGGATTTGGGAAGTATTGATGGTCAGAGACGAGGGAGCGTATAGAGCGGTCTCTTTGGACAGATTAACTAGTCCTAGACCCAATGGGACTTTCTACAGAGAGTCTTTTACCTGTGTCAGGGAAACCGGCAACGTTCAGTTCAGGTGTCAGGGGAGGAGAATACACACCTGAGCTTGCTCTTGAGGGTGCTGACTTCGCGGTTCATGGCGTCAGCTGACTCGGTGGCGTCCTCCAGCTCCCTCTGCAGTTTCCTGCGGTTGGCGTTGGCTCTCTGGGCCTCCTCCTCAGCCTCCTCCAGCTGCCTCTTCAGCTGCTTCATACGAGAGTTCAGCTTGTCCGACTACACACAACACAAACCACAAGAAGATTAGGCACCAAAGAGTCACAAACCCAAGTGGGAGTTACAAACTGATACGCTTTATTCAAGTCTAATCCATAACCATTACGGTATCATTATTCAAACCAGAGTTGCAGAGAGAGAGAGAGAGAGAAAGAAAGGCATATAGGCTGGTGTAAAACTGTTGAAGTCAGTGTTAAGACGTTGGATGAAACCCTGACCTGGTCTTTGTACTGCTCCGTGTTGCGTCTCTCGTCGTCCACCTGGAGGATGACCTCCTTCAGCTTCTTCTCCGTGCGTCGGACCAGCTTGGACGCCTGCTGCCTCTCCCTGAGACGCACAGGAAGACGCGTGTCAGACTGGAGGACTTAGAGGCTTCTAAAACAGCTTCTCCATGGCTACTACTGCCCTCAACCCGTCTAATCGACTTATTCAAGCAGCGAAAAAAGGAGGCCATTCGCAATTTTGACAGCCAACGACACAAGATGGGGCTACGGTATCCCAGATATGGTGTCTATGCTGAGAGACCAGGGCTTAACCGAACTGACGTTCATGCTGCTCTTGGACTGGGTAAAGCCATGGAGAGATTTCTGGCCGTCTCACCTGGTCTCGATGTCCAGCTGCTCCTCCAGCTGGGCGATCTTGGCCTCCAGGGCGGCGATAGAGGCCTTGTACTTGCTCTTGACTGTTCCCTCCAGCTCCTGCAGCTTCAGCTTCAGCTCCTTGTTCTGGCGCTCCAGCTGGGAGCGTGCCCCCTCCAGGCGCTGGGAGGTACTGCGCTCGGCTGCCATCTCCACGTTCATCTGGTCAGTCTGACGCAGGGAGAGATAAGGGGTGAGGTTAAACATCCTTATCAATCTAATTCTCCTTAATCTTTATAAGATTCTTCATTGCTCATTATTACTATACCACCCAGTGTTTCCAAGCATCATACACCTCAACTACATTGCTACCCCGTTATCTTTTCAGATCGATTCTTCTCACTCAACAGTCCACCAATGGCATCGCTCATCTTCCCCGCCATGGCTCTTCTCATTGGCTGTCCTACCTGCAGCAGGGCTCTCTTCAGCCTATCGTTGACCAGCTCAGTGTTGCACTGCTCCTCCTCCAGCTCCTCCTCCAACTGAGCGATACGAGCCTCCAGTCTCCTCTTCTCCTCAGCAATCAGGGAGCTGGGGACGGAGAGAAAGACGGAGGGGGAGAGGGGGACAGGGGGACGGGCGGACGGAAGGAAGGAAGATGGACGGAAGAGGAGGATTGTTCGTTAGCAGCATACAGACAGAGGAACAGCAGTCGGGTCTCCTAGAGAAGCAGTCGGGTCTCCTAGAGAAGAAGAAGAAAATGGCTCCTACTTCTTGGCGGCCTGGTTGTTGATCTCATCCTGCAGCTCGTCTCTCTCCTGCTGGGCCTGTCTCTTCACACGCTCGGCGGCAGCGAGCTCCTAAGACGAACAGTGAACCACGAGGGAGTCACGGTCAGTTGGAGAGCAAACAATATGTGCATGCGTGTCTAGACCACACGCACACGCACAGTTTGAATAAGTATAAGACTGATAGACAGAGACACTGACCTCAGACATCTGGATCATGTCGGCCTCCATGCTCTTGAGCTTCTTTTCGTTCTCCTTGGCCTGGGCCAGGATCTCGTCTCTGGACATACGGGTGTCTTCCAGCTCCCTGAGCAGCTCCTTCATCTGGGCCTGAGAGGAAGAGGAGAGAGGAAGTTACGTCACATTGCTGAAACCAGCCAAGAAAACAGTCTCAGCACGAGTGTGCTTCAAATGATTTTGGCGACAGTAATAAAAAAAAAAAGAACGGAAAAAAGATTTGTCTCTAGAGCTCTACCAGTACTACTACTGGAATTGGTAGTGGCACCTGACCTTCATAAGCACAGACACACCAACAGTTACCTGCAGCTTCTTCAGTTGCTTGAGAGCCTCGTCGCGGTTCTTGTTGGCCATGTCGATGGCGGCCTCCAGCTCCTTCAGGTCCAGCTCCAGCTTCTTACGGGCCGCCACGGCAACAGAGCGCTGCTTCTTCTCGTCCTCCAGCTCCATCTCCATCTCCCGAACCTGAGGAGCAGACAGACATGTTCTCACTCTATGGACTACGTATAGGAAGTAAAAAAAACAAAACAAGAGCGGAATCTGCACGCCTAAAGAGTTGAGTGTCGAGTCATCGTTGCAGTTGGAAGTCCAGATGTGCGAAGCTATTGAATAACTACAACAGGACCTTTGCCGAAGTTGAACAACATACTGGTGGGGAGCTCGGCAGGCCTGTGAGGGTGTCTGCGGCCTGCAGCCTGCCAGCATACCTGTTTGATCAGCTGTCTCTTCTTCTCCTCGCCCATCTCGTCACGTCCGGCCAGGTCCCTCTCGTACTGGGCCTTCATGGCCTGCATGTTGACCTCCAGGCGCAGCTTGGCGTCCTCCGTGGCCTGCAGCTCATCCTCCAGCTCCTCCAGCTGGGTACGCATCTCCTCCAGCTGCTGCTCCATGCCGCGCTTCGACTTCTCCAGCTCGTGGACCTGGAGGAATGGGCAGAACGGAGGGGGGGGGAAGAACAGGGGATTGTAAAAACGACGGCAAGACGTGGGGACTGGTGTGAGAGAACGACAACGGATTTGACAGGTGAGCGGAGAACGATTCAACAGTCTTGTTCACAACAGCATTCCCACCACCTAACCCCTGATATATATATACACACGCACACGCACGCACGCACACACACACACACACACACACACACACACACACACACACACAGCTAGGCATTCTTACACTCTTGCCGACGTCATCCTTAGAGGAGACCAGGTCCTCCATCTCAGCGCGGAGCAGCTTGTTGGCCCGGTCCGTCTCGTCCTTCAGGTCAACGAGGGTCTCCAGCTCGCGGGTCAGCGCCAGGGCACGGGTCTCCTTCTCCCTGGCCTCCGCCTCGGCACGGTCACGCTCCTCAGCATAGCGGCTGGAGATGGACTTCTCCTCAGCCAGCATCTATAGACGGAGCAGGGGGAGAGGGGAGAAACGTTGGTTAACCGCAACCTACAGACACCATGTTGTTTGAACGTCTTTCATATTCAACCGACGAATGTATTCTTCGAGTATTATTTATCAAATAGTCAACCCTTCTTCACTACAAGCCATACTATTCAAGCTCTTGTGAGTGTAAAATGTGGCATTTCTCTCATCGTCAGTGGGGAAGACATTTCGCCTTGTGACGGTGCCGACGCTCACCTGGTCAAACTTCTTCTGCTTCTTCTCCAGGTTGGAGACGATCTGTCTGAGGTGGTCCTGGTCCACCAGCATGTCGTCCAGCTCCTGCTGCAGACGGGTCTTGGTCTTGTCCAGTTTCTCAAAGGCCGAGTTCTTCTCCTCCAGACGCTGGTTGACGCCCTCCAGGTCCCTCTGCACTCTCTTCTTACACTCCTCGGCGCTCTCCAGAGAGCCGGCCTCCTGTTCTGCCTTCTTCTTCATCTCTGCCAGCTATAGGGGGAGAGGGCCTGTCACTCAAACACCAATGCTGCGTTTTTTTTTCTTCATATGATGTGATGACAACAGATCTAACGGTGTGTTTGTTTGTATTAATCTAAGTCTGAGATGTATGCTGATTCAATGGGTGTAATGCAGCAATGGTGAAAAGGAAGTGTGTCATTGCCAAGACAAAAGTCTTTCATTTTGTGTGTGTGTGTGTGTGTTGGTCATTACCTGAGCCTGCACGGTTTGCAGCTGCTTCTCCACGTTCCTCTTGCCCTCCTCTTCCTCCTCCAGCTGCTCTCTCAGGCCGTTCTGTTCATCCTCCAGCTGACGGAGACGGGTGCCGAGAGACAGCTTCTGGCGAGTCTCCTCCTGAAGCAACTCCTATAGAGGGGGGAGAGAGAGAGAGAGAGAGGGAGAGGCATGGTCAAAGTCTGCAGTAAAACATACCTGGCATTGCACAGTGAATGGAAATAGGCTTGATATCTGACAGTGCAGCACTCGGTGTGTCTTCAAGAATTGTCGCACTGGCAAAAAATATATTATACACATTATACTTTTTATTTTTTAAACAAGGTGTTTATAGTAAGTGTTATATTAAATACTCAGTGCGTGTGTGGAGAGAGAGAGAGAGAGAGAGAGAGAGAGAGAGAGAGAGAGAGAGAGAGAGAGAGAACTGTACCGATGCATCCTGCAGCTGAGACTCTACAGCAGAGCAGTCCTTGCTCGCTTTGATGGACTTGCCCTCCACGTCGCTGAGCATGGCGTTGACGTTGTCCAACTCAGTCTGGAGGAGAAACGAGAACCAAGCCAATAAGGATAGGGACCCACAGCAACAGTTTATATGTGCTATACCATTTATCAACATGGCTGTATGTGTTCCACATGGTCCGCTAAATCAATAATGAATGGGAATGAAGCCAGTCGTTCCTACGAACCGTACCTGCATCTTGGCCACCTTCTCGAACAGCTCCGACCTCTGGCGCTCGCTCTCCACGTGTTTGACTTGCAGCTCCTGAACCGTGCCCTCGGCCTTCTTCCTGCGGTGCTCCGACTCGCCCTTGCCCTGCATCAGGGTCTGGAGCTCGATGGCCAGCTCGTTGCGCTCGCTCTCCAGGGCCTGCTTGGTCTTCTCCACAGACACCTTGTTCTGAGATGGGATGGGGGAGGGAGGAGAGACGTGTCAGGTGGGGCTCAGTCATGTGCAGATCACAGGAAAGGGTGTGGTTGTGTGGGGCTGTGTAGTACTGTATGTGTTCATAAGTAAGAAGGAAGCTCCTCAGTGAGTGAGTGTGTACAAAGAAGTTGACAGGTAAGATGCTCCTCAGTGAGTGAGTGTGTACAAATAAGTTGACAGGTAAGATGCTCCTCAATGAGTGAGTGTGTACAAAGAAGTTGACAGGTAAGATGCACATCCCATCACTGGTGCTAGGTGAAACAAAAAATATGTAGAGAAAGAAAATACCTGCACTCTTATCAAAGCTCCCCTGTGCTGTACCAAACAAAACAACATGTTTCGACTTCAAAGAGAAGTCTTCATCAGTTGTGCGTGTGTGTGTGTGTGTCCCTCACTCTCTTGGACTGCTCCAGCTGCTCGTTGAGCTCGTCGAGGGCCTGGCCGTGCTTCTGTCTCATCTCCACCACCTGCAGCTCGTGTACTTTGGCCTCGTCATCCAGGGTCTTCTTCATGTGGGTCACCTCCGTCTCACGCTTGGTCCTGATGGAGAGAACAAAAGGAGAGGGTGCGTTTCAGCATAAGGTCCAGTCTGTTATGCTGCGGGATGTCCTCAACAGAGACTGGATTTGATGCAAGGCATCATGGACCAAAGTCAGTACCTGAGCTCCTGTTGGGCAGCGGTGGAATCGAGCGTGTCCTCTAGCTCAGTCTTCAGAGCCTCCAGCTCCTCTCCCAGGTCCCTGCGGTGTTTCTCAGCCTTGGTGCGGGCCGCTCTTTCCAGCTCCAGATCCTCCTGCAGCTCAGACAGCTGTGCCTCCAACTCGCGGATCTTCTTCTGGGCGAGGTTCTTCTGGGCTGCCTCCTCCTCAATTCTGGGGGGAAAGAAAGGGGAAAATTTAGGATGTTTAATAACACTGGAAAATTGGTATAGGTGAATAGAGAAATGGAGGGTTCATTTGGGGGTAAATGTGTGAATTCTTCAATCGGTAATTTTTTGTCCTCAGATGGGTGGATGAGTGTGAGCGCGCGCACGCACGCACACACACACACACACACACACACACACCTGGCCAGGGCCGCCTGAAGCTCCTCCTCCTTCTTGGCCAGTTGGGCACGGAGCTCGGCGATCTGGGCCTGCAGCTCAGCGATCTGGTCGTGCAGCTCGGCGCTGTCTCCGTCCAGCTTACGCCTGTTCTTCTCCAGCTCCTGACGCTGCTTCTCCTCACGCCTCAGCCGGTCTGAGGGAAAGAGAGGGATGGAGGGAGAACAGAGGAGAAAAGGACAATTATTATTACTCTTTTGGTGCTTCTCAGTCTACAAAACTAGGGTTTCATGAGAAGGACAGGTAAGTAAGTGTGTGTGTGCGTGTGTGTGTGTGTTCCACCTACCCTCGAGGTCAGTGATCATAGCCTCGTGTTTGTTTTTGAGTTTCTGCAGGCTCTTTGACTTCTCCTCCTCCTCAGCCAGGTTAGTGGTGAACTCAGAGATCCTCTCATCCATCAGCTTCTTCTCCTGTGGGCCAACAAGGACACAACCAGGAGTTTAGACAAGACCGACACTGACTGCTGCCATTACTGTAGTCTCAACACTGTCGATACCGTAGCATTAATACCGTGTAGTCCCAACACGCAACACTATGACTATTTTCAATGCGTCTGTCCAAATAGTGCCTCTCTAATCCGCCTACCGTTGTTGCAGCATGCAGGTGCGGCGTGATTCCTCGTTCTCCTACTGACCTTGTTGAGTTTGTTGTTTTGGTCGTCCAGCACCATGACGTCGTCCTCGATCTTCTTCAGCTTGGCCTCGCTGGTGACCTTCTCCAGCTGCAGCCTCTGCCTGGCTGCCTCCTCCTCGTCCAGCTGCTGCTCCAGGTCCTGGAGAGACACACACACAGGAGAGAGTTAGCACTGGAAGTCTGCACCACGCAGCCTGTTGTAGAGGTGTACATGTATATGCACTGTATGGACCTAACTGTGTGTGTGTGTGTGTGTGTGTGTCTCAGAGGTGGTCCACCCTTACTGTGATGTTCTGCTGCATCTTCTTCTTCTCCGTCTGGAGGTGGTTGGCACGCTCCTCCTCCTCCTCCACCCGGGCCTCCAGGTCGTGGAGGATCTCCTCCAGCTCCTGCTTCTTGGCCGTCAGGCGGGACCTCATCTCCTCGGCCTCGGCACACAGCTCCGTCTCCGCCTGGAGCTGCTCCTGGAGGGCCAGCTTCTCGGCGCTCAGCTGGGGACGGCCAGAGAGAACATTGTTATTTACTCCGGTCCGAGTTCCTTACTCGCCCAACCCTCCACGTCCCCTTTGGGACGTACGTTTATCCCGAAAGGCTTTATTATCAACTAGGAACAACGTACCGCACCGTGTGGAATTGCTTTGAGAGACAGAATAGACAAAGACCTAACACGTCGACTGTATGGCTTTGTCATTTACTACTAAGCTTCTGTCTTCTCATCCATGACGAGTATCCAACTACCACAGTGACTTAATGGAGTGGAGGGGGCAGTTCTGCTCCTCTACCTGCTGTTGTTTGACCTCCATCTCCTGCATCTGCATCTCTGCATTCTGCTGCTTCTCCTTCACCTTCACCAGCTCATCGTCCTTCGCCTGCATCTCCTCCTCCTGCCTGCTCACCTGCAGCAGGGGCTTCACCTGGGGGGTGGGGGGGGAGACACACAGCAGGTTATTAGAGGAGAGGGAAGGTACGGAGTTAGACAGACACGGGTGGAGTGTGTTCTCCTCTTGCAAGATACAGTTCTTTGGCTATCTTGTTAGTGAAAAGCGCAACGTAAATGCAATCCATTCTTATTCGTTTGTTATTCTAGTGTGTCTAGGAGGTTTCGTGGAGTCGTTCCTCCTACACCACGGTTATCGAGCTCACCTTGGTGAAGAGTCTCCACCACTGCCAGTTCCTGAGTTTGAGGTAGGCAGCGCAGTTCCTCTGGATCACCTTCATGGCCGTCAGCTGCTGCTGTCTCTTGGCGAAGGCCCTGAGAAACAACATCGGGGGGGGAGAGAAGAGACACTTAGGGCAACAGTAAAATACAGGGCATGAATTGACTTCAATCGCTCATTTTTGGTATGCTCAGTCACTGCACTCTGTATGATGTCATACGATTGACGGGTGGGGTTAGAGGAAGAGAGTCCTTACTTGCGGGCTACGTAGCCTCGGCACCAGGCCTGGAAGCTGATGATGACATCAGTGATCTTCATGTCTCTCTCCTCCTCCAGGTGAGCCAGCACCCCGGCCCGGAAGAACACTTTGCTCTGGCCGATACGGTACAGGTTAGGGTCCAGCTCCAGGGTCTTGATCTGACAGGTGAGAAGGGGTGGAAGGAGGCACAAACATCAACCATACTGTGACCATTTTCAGCTATTTATTCAGACTTCATTCCATTGTTGAACTGTTGGCATTCTTTTAGAACACTACTGGTACTTTACCGGAATTCCTTCAGAATTTTCGAGAAGCTTACCATGAGCACACAGGCCTGCTTGCCATCCATGAAGCCCTTGGGAATGGAGTTGGGAGTGAGGATTTCGTACCTAAGAGAGAGGGGAGGAGTTTATGGAATATGCTTAGACACATTTTGTCAAGTCCAGCATTAGTACACACCAGAGTAGCCTACTGGAAATAACAACTCTGATATGACACAGTATCTGCAGGGTTATGGTTAAATTGCATGTCTGGGTTATTGGTGGAAATGTTGAAAATACGAAGACAGACAGATATTATTATTAGCATTATTATACCTCTGTCTGAACTCCTGGAAGACGATGCGGTTGGGGAAGCCCTGTCTGCAGATACGGATCCCCTCCAGAACACCATTACACCTCAGCTGGTCCAGAACCAGGTGGGGGTCCAGCTTTCCAGCCTGAGAGAGAGAGAGAAAGAGGTCAACCGGTCAACGTGTGGACAACAATAAGGAGATGAACTCCTAGATGTCCCGTCAGGGCTGTCTTTTGAAGATTTGCATTGGTGGAAGGCAGGTGTCCCTCAGGGGTACCTTCTTCTCGTGGTTGGGGATGATGCAGCGGACGAAGTTGGGGTTGGTGTTCCTCAGTGTGGCCATGAGCTTGGACAGCTGCTCCTTGTACAACTGGCCCACGGTGCGGAACATGCCCTTGCGGGTCTTAAAGGCACCAGGCATCTCAGACATACCGGCCACCTTATCCAGGCCCACAATACGGTCGACTGAGAGGGGGAACACGGAGAGAGAGAGAGAGAGAGAGAGAGACAGGAGAGGGAAGAGAAGACGGAGTGAGAGGAGAGACGAGCTTGAACATCTGGGAATATCTGACCAGGCAAACTTCACACAGTGAAACCAAACCAAACCAGAAATACACACGAGGGAGAGTACAACTGGCCACTCTTGCTCACCTGTCTCCTGGTGAAGATCACACCAGGAGAGAGAGGGGGGTGGGGGGGGGTGGAGAGAAAGATGACTGGCGTTTTCAAAACATGGTGACACACTACACAAACACTGGGTGATGCAGAGAGGGGATGTTCAATAGGAAAAGTGGGTTTGGGGGAAGGAGAGGAGTCACAAAATGCCAGTGAAGCGTGGGGGGGGGGGGGGGGGAAATCACACAAATGACAAGAGGCAACTCAATGCAGTGAGGGTGTATGTGTGTTGCATGAATGAGTGACGGCATGTGTCTCAGTATTTAGTTTCTTGGCACTCGGTTAAACATTACGCTTCTTAATGTCAAATATGTGTGGTGGACTACTAGAATATGTATGCGAGTCAGTGTTTGTGAAAAAACTGTGCATTTGTGGGCATGTTTTTTTGTGATGACAGAACCAAACCCATGCAATATATACCCATTGCTGCAGTACCCATGACCAACACCAGGGGTCCCAAAACTCACTATTACACAAAGGGAGAGAGGGAGAGTAAAATAAAAGAGCAACAAGTGCTAGGCAGCTAGATGAGTCCTGATTGCACACAGAGCTGGGGGACCCAAAAAAAGTAATAAAAACTCAAACATGATAAATCAACAGCGTATATCACATGAAAAATTAAAGTATGACAAGAGCAGAATATAAAACAGAGGCCAGGGTTGATATTGAGATGAAGGGAAGGTTTTGAAAAAGCAAGGAGGAACACAAGAAGAAAAACAAGGAGGTAAATAATGAAAAAGATAATGGTCACCTGAGTGGAGAATAGGAAAACGCAGATAAAAATAGGCTCTCTGACAATCCTGTACCTCTGAGACCAAGAGAGAGAGGGGGAGGGGGGCAGAGAGAGGGAGGCAGAGGAAAAGAGAAAGAGCGAGAGGGGGAGGCAAAGAGAAAGAGGGGGAGGCAAAGAGAGAGAGGGAGGCAGAGAGAGAAAGAGAGAGAACGATAGACAAAAAGGGGCCATACACAGGAGCAGAGGAAACCACGTAGAAACCAACATATGGACAGTAAAAGGGTCAAAACAAAGGTCCAGACACCAAACGTTGGATATGACAAAAGAGAAGTGAACATGAAATTAACCCTTCAACATACAGTACAGTATCAGCATTTCCCAACATGGAAGTGTGCTTTCCACTGAAGCATTGGGTGGAGTAGAATAGAACAGTATTCTAGAACAGTAGAATAGAACAGTATTCTACTCATTGCTCCTGCGGAGGTGTTGGTCGGTGACTCGATGTCATAGATCTCTTGACTGAACTCACCGTCCTTCCACAGCTCGGACACAAACTTGTCCGTGGACTGGTTAAGCAGCGAGGCCACGTTGTCGTTCAGAGGGTCCATGTTCTTCATCAGCCACTCATCTGCCTTGTAGTCCACCTAGACAGAGAGAGAGAGAGAGAGAGAGGAGAGAGAGAGAAGAGAGAGAGATGGAAAGATGGAAGCTGTTCAGAGCTCGCAAGAAACGAGCTCTCATTTGGAAGAGTGCAATCTAGGTTGTAGAGGACGTGCTCTTTAACGTCGGACAACAGTCATATAACAACAACAACATGACCGCCTTAAGGAGAGGGGCAAGTCTGATCCTGTTACCTTCCCGGCGTAGTGCATGACGCAGAAATCGGCCTCGTCCTTCAGTTTCTTGGGCTTGTAGAACTTGGGGTGCGTGCCCTGCTCCTGGAGGACCTTCTCCACAAAGCTCTTGTCGGTGGCCTTGGGGAACCAGCACTCCTCATCCAGCAGGGCCAGGATACCAGGAGGGCTGGCCTGGTGGGGGAGAGGAGAGGAGAGGACCGGGCTCAGAGAGGGACACAGGGATTCTGGAGGCACAGCGTAGCACCTGTACTGCACTGAACTGAACAGAGGGGGAAGGGGATGTAAGGATGTATTGGGGTCAGTAACTCACAGGCTTCTCGATGAGGTCAATGCAGGGCTGCAGGTCCAGACCGAAGTCGATGAAGCTCCACTCGATGCCCTCCCTCTGGTACTCCTCCTGCTCCAGGATGAACATGGTGTGGTTGAAGAGCTGCTGCAGCTTCTCGTTGGTGTAGTTGATGCACAGCTGCTCAAATGAGTTCAGCTGGAGGAGACCGAGAGAGAGAAAATGTTAAGGTCATCGTAAAAACCAAACAGAAACGCAGGGTGGCCCCATTTATCAGACTTGAATTGCACCAAAGGTCTAGTTTTAAAAGGTTTCCAATCGGGTCTGTTCTTTAACTCCACTCCAGCGTACCTCAAAGATCTCAAAGCCGGCGATGTCGAGAATGCCTATGAAGGAGGCTCCCTGCCTCTTGGTCTTGTCCAGGGCCTTGTTGATGCGCATGACCAGCCAGCGGAACATCCTCTCGTAGGTGGCCTTGGCCAGGGCCTCCACGGCGAACTCGGCCTGCTCCTGGGTCTGGGCCTTCTGCACGTAGTCTCTGCCCACCTTGATGCGCGGGGACAGGATGGCACGGGTGAAGTCTGTCACATTCATGCCCAACAGGTGGGACACCTTCTGAGCAGCTGTGAGATGGAAGATGGGAAAGGGGGGAAGAGAGGAGGGAGAAAGGAGAATTGAGAGGGAGAGATGACGGGATAAGGGTTAGGCCAAGATCAGATGCCCCACTGCAGTGGATAAAAACAGGCTTTGCTGAACAGCATATAGAATCGTATTACTCTGATACAAGTCAGTAGAATGTAAGAGACTGAGCTACTCTCCCCAAAAAGGGGATTCTCACATCAGATATGTTTAGAAGGAAAGGGTCGTTAGTACCTGTGTCGTCAGGCATGGAGGCCTGGTCTGAGTGGCGCTCCTTCTTGAAGCTCATGTTCCCCAGCTGGAGCACTGCAGACACCACCTTCAGCAGACCTGTAGGAGGAGAGCGGCAGAGACCAGTCAGTCACAGTAACACAGACACACCAACTAATACACACACAACACTCACACCAACTAACACACACACACAGAGGAAAAAAAACAACAGTGTGTTTGCATCACGTGACTCACCAATCTGCTCGTCCTCTGGGATCCCCATGATCCTCATGGCCTCCATGGTCTCTACGAAGAGGTCCTTGTCCTGCTGGCCCGGGATGGTCACGTTCCCGTTGACCATGAAGCGGTAGTTGTTGTATCCCTCCAGACACAGCTCAGCTGGAGGGGAAACCAAAGGGTGGAGAGGGGTCATGGAAGGTTGGAGCAGTAACAATATACCGGCAGTCACTGGTATACAATATTCTCTGTGAGATAATGGGTTAACTATTCATCATGCTGATGGCAGAGCATGTGGACAGGATAGCGACTTGCTTGCTGCTATCATGAACGGGGTCCATCTTGTAAAAGATTTGACTCAACCAGATTAACCTGGATAATGAACTTGTCATGAATAAACGTACAGCGCATCTTGTCTCCAGCCCCTGTCAGCATGTAGTAGAAGACATGGAAGGTCCTCTCGTCTTTGGCCTGGCGGATGGCGCGGGACTTCTCCAGAAGGTCTGGTTGTCAGTGAGTCAAGGTATTTATTTAAACCGTGGTTTGAACAAATCAGTAGAAACTAAAGTTGGCCTTGCTTTAAGTGAGCCTACTGATGACTTCATGGTGGGCTACATAGTATGAAGGATACAGGTTTCAATGTTGGCACCCACGATGTATCCATTGACGTCAAAGTTGATCCTGATGAATTTGCCCTGGGAGAGCAAAAGAGAACATTGATGGAAGAAAAGGCAGTGTTAGCAAAATATAGAGAGTGTCATTCACAAGAAGTCACGATCATGAAGGGGGTAGTAATGGTCTTAGGGGGTAGTAATGGTCTTAGGGGGTAGTGATGGTCTTACGAATCGTGAGGAGTTGTCATTCTTGACCGTCTTGGCGTTTCCGAAGGCCTCAAGGATAGGGTTAGCCTGCAGAAGCTGCTTCTCCAGCTCCCCCTGGTGGACAGAGATAGAAGCACCACACTGTTAGCCCAGGATGTTATGACACTCTTTTGGGATCTTCACTACAACCACCTGATGTCCTTTTAAGGTCTCAGAGATTAGTGTGAATTCTTTGGTTCTGCCTGTGTGAGGCGATGTAACAGGATGAGTTACTTGATTTACTCATTTCTGAGCAGAGGGATCAGCTATCATTTTTGGGGGGTGAATCACATGGATGATTCATTGTAGTGCATTGTGAGGACTCATCATCTGCTTTTCATTTACTATGGCATCACTTCGTTGCAAGACCTGAAGTTGTGTAAACATTGGTTTTGTTCTGATGTGTCATTGTTCGCAAGAGGAAATGTCAACACACAAACACATACGACACATGAGACAAAGGAACATACTTACCTTGCCTTTGGAGTGAAATCAACTGTGCACAAACTACTCAATATTACACCCACACACACACACCTTTACCCACACTCAGTGCAGTGTTAGTTCCCACACCGCCACACCCAACAGATGACCCTGTGGAAGCCATCGGTAACCCTTCACCTTTCACCCAGAGCTGAGGAACCCAGAGACCCCATGCAGAGACCTGGCTGCTGACATCATTAGCTGAGATTCGCAACATTGTACAACTCTACACCTGCAAACATTCATCTCCTCTAAACTCTATACATGGACCATTTCTTTTTACAGGTGGGTCAACGAAATCCATCTAATGCCACTAGTACCAGGCCCACTACTTCGATTGTAAACTGATCAATATGTTTCCGTCTCATATGAAGACATCAAAGGCTAGCTACTTATACCCCAAATACTAGAGGCTGGAGGATGAAAATGGCAATTAACTTGCACTCAGTCTGAAGGGACAATGTTACTCAAACAGATATGAATATAATCGTGTGTATTACATCAATATGAGGATGTTTAAGTTTAAGAAAAAACACTGACACACACACACACACACCAACTCAGTGTGTTTGTTCAGAGAGCTTAAAAAAATGTATTGTGAACAGAGTGAGGGCTGGAGGGGGGAACTGTGAAAAGATGTTGAACATAGATCTCTGAACATACACACTGTTACACAAACACACAGCGCAAGCAGACCTACTGACATCACACACACAGATAGAAATCACATCAAGCTCTTTCCTGGGATCACGGGTGCAGAGACAAACGAACAACAGCGCAAAATAGGTAAAAATTCAGCCAGATCTGAGACCAGTTTTAATCCCTAATAGTTTAGACCAAAAGCGTCGTTTTAATAACGATCAATCACCTAAACACTCATACTCTGCTCTTGGTCCGGTCTGGCTGAATCTTACCAGCAAAAATACAAATACAGGAACTTATAAATCTTCCCTTGTTGCCATTGGCTGACTCTGGGCATGTGATCTTTGATCTACACTTCCAAGTGACCCACTAGCCCACCACAGAGCACACTCCAGCAGCACGGGGAGAGAGAAAGAAAGAGCAAGAGCCGGGGTGGGAGGGAGAGAAGGGGTGAGAGTGAACGAGGAGGAGATGGGTGTGATGACAAGAGGCAGGATGGGGGAGGATGGGGGTTGGAGGGAGAGGGTATAACTCACATGTGACAGGATCGAGCTGTTCTGTTGATGGGAAGAGAGAGAAATACACAACCTCAAAGGAATGGTAGATACGGATACTGATCTGGTTTCAGAACAGGATGGAGGGGGGCGTTCACTCATAGAACTCTAGTTACAGTGGTCAACTACAGTACTGCAGGTTCTTACTGGACTCTCGTTGCATTGATTAGGTCAGTTTATTTAAAGTTCAGCAGCTGGAGTAACGTAAATAAATAGTAGAAATCACAGATGAAGTAACTCCACTGTGGTAGTTACGAGTCTGCTGCCACGAGAGTCCAAGCCAAACTAAAACCTGCAGTGCTGTGCTGCTGCTGAGTTCAAGGGGACGGGCTTGGCCGACCTTCTATTGGCTCTCTATGGCCGTTGTTCCATAGACGTGTGTGACTCATGTAGAAAAGCAGCTGTCCGAGGTGAACAACATGGTGATGGATCGGGGGATGGTGTGTGGTTACGTGCCAGTGGCACCACTGTAGTCTCACACGCTCACACGTACATACAATACAATCACAGTGCAAGTGGCCGATATCGTCTGGGTCATAGAAGGGCTCGGAAAGGGTGGTTCCTATCTGATACAAGTGCAGAGGAACATAGGAAACCAGGCTCACTTGAGGGAGAGAGAGAGAGAGAGAGGAGAGAGAGAGCAGACTGGAAAGATAAAAGGAATAGGAGGAAGTAGAGGGAGAAATGGAGGGGTGGAGAGGGGTAAAGTTTAAAGATCAGAAGGAGAGATTAGAGGAAAATAGCAGAGTAGTAGTAGGGGAACGGTCATGGGGATGGTTACGAGTACAGGAAAGCGGCAGGACTGACCTGGTCTTTCTTGGTCTTGTGGGATGAGGCCACGTGGGCCAAGTACTGGATGACCTTCTTGGTGTTCTCAGTCTTCCCAGCACCAGACTCTCCTCTGGAGAAGAGAGGAGGAGAGAGAGAAATGGAGGGAGAGAAACGGAGAGGAAAAGAAAAGAACAGAGGATGTCGATCAATTTACGGAACTAAGCGGTCGTATTTTAAGTTCATGTCGTGAGGAAGGTCATATTGCCGTTTTAGAATCATTGGTGCTTGTGACTCACGTGCAAAGGATGGACTGGTCTTCACGATCTGTGGAAGGAAGAAGACGTGTTTAAATCCCTCTCTCTGACAGGCATCACAGAACATGAACCGAGGTTGAATTGAATAACCGCTCCCTGCTACAGAGTTCAATATATATATATATGTATAATGTTCCAGTCCATCGTGTCATTCTGTACTGTTAGGCACCAATTAAGAGTTCGGTAGCCTGTTGTGTGTGTGTGTGTGTGTGTGTGTGTGTGTGTGTGTGTGTGTGTGTGTGTTGAGTGCAGAGGAACTTCAGTTCCATTGTCCATTACTGAATCTTGCCCCAGCTTCATATAAAACTAGATGACAGTACAGGGTGCATGTGTTATCGCCAGAGCACATGCACCACAGTTCTCGCTCTCAAACAGGAAGTGCATTGGCCACAGACAGGAAATTTATATCCGGCTTCCTGTAACTGGAAGGGGTGCAGCCTTTTAACCAACAAGCCAATTACCCATTTCTCTGAACATTACTCTTTAGTCCATTAGAGCTAAGAATGGGAAAACAAGCTCTAACAAGGCAGGGGAGAGGGGATGGCCAGCATGGCAATGACATGCAGTTCTGTATATCAAGATAATGGTGCAGAGAACCGCAGCGTTGCCTAGAACGGAGTAGGACTAAAGTGCACCGGCGAGCATCCTCTTACAGACAGCCTATGACTAACAAGCCTTCCTTGGTATAGGCAGAGAGGAAACTGAGGCCAATGTGCTACTTAAATGCAGACTTTCAGTTAATTGGATCGAAGTCCGTCTGGCATCTGCATAGGCCAGTGAGGCGAATTAAGATAGAGATGAGGACACCGGATCAGTTCCAAGATCCTGAAGCTAAGAGCCAAGAGTTTCCCCCGAACAAAAAAACACTAAGTGAAAAACACCCTCTATTCCTAATACTGCTCTCAAAAGGATTTCTCGGAATATCGATTGTATAGACCGATTGCGTTACTTCACATTGACTTGAAAATACTTCCAGTAACTGTTTCACTCCTCTCATATGTGTTTTCTGGGTCACCATAGTATATGGTGTGTGTTTCCTCACCCTGCATCATGCTCCTGTAGGCCGTGTCAGTGATGGCGTAGATGTGAGGGGGCATTTCATGCCTCTTCTTGCCCTTGTACATGTCCACGATCTCCTCTGAGTAGATGGGCAGGTTCTTGTAGGGGTTTATAACCACACAGAAGAGCCCGGAGTATGTCTGTGATACAAAACAGAAGAGATGTTTAATCATAATGGTCGCTAAAAGCATTTTAATGCCATCACCACTGTCCATGCTCAGGAAATAACAACTAGTAACACTGTGGATTGCGTGCGTGTCTTTGGATTTTGGCCAGTCCGGCAAGTTATTTTCAAGCTAAATCTATCCGTCTACATCTGATAGTAGTACATATGTATGTATAGATACAAGGGAGATTGGCAGGTTAGTATTTAAAGTTTTGGGTGGGCAGGAAGCAATTTCAGGAAACTGAATGCTTATGAAGCCGTTCTTGTGGCGTACCACAGAGCTTAAGTGTGTACATTTCAGGAGAGGAGGACACAAGGTCAGCACGGAGAAATGAATGAGCAATACGATCATTTCAGTTTCGACCTTTCGCCAACCCTCTCTCAGATACTCCTTTATTTCCTAATCTCACCCCTCCCACCTCACCAGCAAGGTTTAGGTTAGATTGCCCATATTTCTATCTCTAGGACACTTATCCAAGCACAAATGACAACATAATCCAAGACTGTTTCTCACCAAAGCCCCCTGCGTTATTTTCTATACACCCCTTAAATCCTCAATTCTTCAATCTGGTCTGGGTATCTGGTATAACTCTCCCTACTCCCCCTCATCTTATGTCCATCTAGCCCTCCATATTTCTTTTCTACATCTTAGCCACATTCCTTTGCTCGCTTCCCCACGGCTCTGTGCCCTGGTCTGGTTCTGATCTCTCCCTCTCCCATGAGGGGCCTTTCTAAAGGGTACCCGGTCCAGTGGCACTCAACTCGGCTGGGGCCTAAACCCAGGGTGTGTTGACTTGACCGGGTCAAAACACACTGCAGCAAGTCACCAAATCACTGCCAGCCGGGGGCCCGAGGAAAAATGGCATTAATTATGTATGGTGCAAGAATATGAGCACGATTTACATTCCATATCCATTTCATTTCCAGCTCTGCCTGTAATTCGACTCACAGGGTTTACTCTGCCCCCCTGCCAACCCCCTCAACTCTACCTCACTCCCTCTACCCCCCGCCCCCGCCCCCCCCCTCCAGAGAGTATTGTTCCCTGCAACTTCCTGTTTACAGCCAAATTCCAAACACAGAGGGAGAGAGAGAGAGAGAGAAGGGAGCGAAAGCAGGAGGATCACTGAACCTAATACCCCTTATGATGAATAGGCAAGGCTGCACTTCTATGTAAGCAAGTCTATGTGAAGAGATTGCTCTCCTTCATTTGCAGTGACGATCTGCACACAATGGGCTGTCTTAAACAATAGGCTTTAATGGAATAATCAGAGAGCTGGACGGAGGGGGTTACCGGTCTGGAACCTGGCCAGGTCAGGTTCTTCACCCACACCAAGACCTTAGGTAACACCTCAGAGGATAGACCTAGATAAACTGCTTTACTATAGTGGTGTGGGGTGAAATGTAGAATAGAATGTATGCTATATCAGTGGTCAAGAAAGCATTCATAATGTGAAAATGAATGTAAGGATTTATGAAAACATAAACAAATCTTTAAGTGGTACATACATCTTTGGACATTTAAATGAATGCTAGAATAAAGACATCGATTCTAGAAGAATATGCTACTTCATGGGCTTAGTTGAACTGTCTTATCCAATGAGAACCCAAAATATAAGCTTGTTTATTCTATAGTTTGTAAACAATGCAACACTAAAGCAACACTGTAGAGCTTCAAAACATGGTTATAACTATAACTTTGATCTCATGGATGGTCCGTCCTTGCACCCCTAGCTCTGTTATTGAACTTGAGTGGTTATATTTTCTCCCAGGCAACATGCCCCTGGGGGAGCCCACTTTGTTGTTCTTTGAATTACAGATTGCATCTTTAAGGAGGGTGTGTGTTCTTCAGTGCTGGTGTAGGAGTGTGTTCTACAGTGTAGGTGTAGGAGTTTGTTCTTCAGTATTGGTGTTGGAGTGTGTTCTTCAGTGTGGGTGTAGGAGTGTGTTCTTCAGTGTCAGGTCTGTCGTTAAGGTACTCACGTAGATGAGGCCAGAGTAGTATCTCTCCTTCAGGTTGTGCAGCACCGAGGCCTCGTTCAGGCAGGTGAGCTCGGCCATGTCCTCCACCTTGCTGAACTTGGGCGGGTTCATCTTCTGGATGTCGTCCTTGTTCACCTTCACCTTCTTGCCGTTGTCGGCCAGCTCCACCGTGCACTCGTCGCCACGCTCCTCCTTCACAGAGCCCGCCTCGAAGCCCAGCCGCTCCGAGGGCACCCACACCAGCTTCTTGGTGGCCCAGTCGGCCTGCGCCAGTGGGTTGTTGACCATGTTGCGGTCCACGTACAGGAACTTGTCTGCGTCCGTCATGGTTGCTGTGGGAGGGAAGGGGGGGGGGGGGGGGGGGGGGGTGAGACAGAAAGTTGGTTGGGTAAGTGATGAGAAATGTAGCATGCATTTATAGATTGAGGACAGATAGTTCTTTCAAAACAGCACACTTAGCATTAGGAGAAAGGAATTGTGCCGACGTAGGCAGAACAGAGGAAACAACAAGTTTCCCATGGGAGTACTACTCTTCCCGACTTCAAAGCGTTTTCTTGCACGTATACAAAACCAGAATGCAGGCATGAAATTCAATTTCACCCTCATATGAACATATGGCATCGATACAATGGGATGGTGCTGAGCTCCAGAGAGAGTTACTGCCTAGCTGGTGGAGAACTAGCTGGCTCGGAGTGTCGTTTGAGTCCGTCCAGGCTCTCCCTACCCATTGGTCTTATGTAACCTCTGAGGAATGCGGGGGTCACCAGTGTTGGGCTCTACAGCAGGGGAGAGTGCTCAGGTTAGGTCAGGCCGACATACAGTAAAACACAGAAAACGTCAGCAAGGGCCCCCACGTTCCTGGCAAGCGCTACGGACGCTAATCAAATCACGGGCCACTTACACACACCCCCCCCTTCTCATTGGCAAGAAGAATCTCACTAACAAAAAGTGAGTCACAGTGTTGTAAAACTCACATTTGTTAGTAATGCGCAACATGTGCCGACCGTTTAATCTAAATATGTGGTTTTTGGAATGACTCCGCTGATTACACGGTTGTAGGAGTATCTCAAAAACAACTTTTGCAGGGTTGGGTTTCTAAGGACTACGGTGCAGGTCGAGGTGGGAGGCTAACTGTCAGCCCGTGGGAGGCCTGGGAAACCGCCAAAGTGTAAAAACAGCTTTGGCGAGAGGTGAAGTGCAAAAGGACAGATTACAGAGAACGTCGAGACGGCTTCAACATCTAAAATGTCCCATAAAAAACGGTTTTGAAAAGCCCTAAACATACGTTGGCTCTCAAACGTTGTCTGCTGCAGACTAGAGTTGTCGTGTCAAACACAACCACATCGTCAGGGGTGAATGACATCGCGAGCAGGCCCCAACAGGACCCGCTTTAGTCTGGGCACTTGTCTTTAGCACTTCTTCTCACAGCACACGAACAACATGTATACAGTGTCCCACGGCAGGCAGTCAGGCACAGTCAGCGCTGTGGGTTAGCCCATACAGAGGTGACTAGACGAGTATTACCAGTCGGTGTTACAAGCTTCAGCTGCTCAGAAGAACAGAGAAGGCAATTATCTGATCACAGAGTATTTCTCACGGGCATAACCGTCTTTACCGTTCCAATTATCATCATTTCAAAACAACAGGAGGGTAGGCTAATCCTTTCCCACCACCACCAGGCTCGTTAGCCTAAACATTGTCAAACTCCCAAGGGGGGAAAACTAGGAGTCGCAATTTACAACAACTGTCGCAAGTTCTGTTTACACATGCAATGTTGCACATCTGCTAACTATCTAAAACAAATGGTGGCAGGTCAAGGTCAGCATACTTCTCCACTGTGTTATTGTGATTATGAGCTTTGTTTGTTGGCAGGGTTCCCGTTTCGATAACTTCGCGAAGCAGTTACACTTAATGGTCGTCTAGGAGGGATTTTTACAGGTGCCAAGTTCTCTTTAAGTTGCACGACACTATGCCAACTATACTTGCCAAGTGCAACATTATCAAGAGTTAGTTTACTTAAACAAAATCATTTTCAAAAGCGAAGCTAAGCAACGTGATTAGGCAGTGCAGTGTACTGATATACTGTACACAAAGGAGACGTTTGGGGATCGTGGTGTGTTTGAATATAGCTAAGCTGCAACGGACATGGGCACTATGAGAGGGACAGAGGGGTGGAGGGGGTGTGTGTGTGAGAAAACCAGTGGGTTAACACTCTTCTAACAGGGTCACGTCTGGCCTGTCCACTACGGCCCATTAACCCTGCTCTGAGCTCGACCCACAGGGAGAGAACGAGGGCTGTGGAATCATTCTTCTCACGCCCCCCCCCCCCCCCCCCGCCCCCTCAGCAGTTAGACTTCTACGGCTGACTTCCATCACTACCCCCCCCCCCCCCCCCCCGCCATGTCTGCTCTGACACCACCCCCTCCTCCCCCGTTTCCTGCTATAGAGAATACGGTACCCCACAAATTAGTCCCCCCGCTCTCCTCTGTCGGCTCCAAGCTCTCTTCCCACCCCATCCCTCCATTCCCCCCCCCCCCTCCTCCTGTTTATCCAGTCTTCCAGGGTCACATTCCTCTCATACTCACCCTTTATCAGAGACAGAGAGAGCAAAGGAATTCCACACATTTTCTCTCCTCCTTTCCCGATCTCTCTCTCACTCTCGCTCTTTTTCTTCCCATCTTTCTACCTCGATTCCCATCGCCGAGGTCAGTCGGGCCACGAGGGAGTTAACACACTCAGCATATATCAGCGTCACCTAGTACTGGTACTGCACCCGTTGGCTGTGCAGGCCAACAGTTAAGGCTGTGTTTGTAGTGCTCAAGTCAGTGGCCAGTAGTCCTGTCACTTGACTGTGGCAGCTGGGGCCTGAGTGCAACATTAGCCAGACACTCAACTGCAAGAGAACTGGACTTGGGTCAGTCAGACCCTCACAGGGCTAATACGATCCTTACTGCAACTGTAATCCTTGTTGCTTTATTGTTTGGCAAAAACAATCTTGTGAGGAGTGACAGTCCAAACACACCCAAAAGCTCCTTTGGCTTTGGTTCTTATCAGTGGGAGCTAGCTAGCTCGCTGACTATCGTGTGCAGCGCGGAAAGAGACATTTGTGAGTGAGTGTTTACACTACGTGAAAACAACATCTTGAAACAAACAGCTCAAACGTATACACATGCCATCTGTTGTTGAGTAGAGGCTGGGGGGCTCAGAGAGAGCCTTTGTCCGCATTGTCCGCAAATGGCATAGTATTGATAAGCCTGTGAACCACACAAGCAAAATCACATAACACCGAAAATAGGAATATCAACGATAAAATAGGACTTTGGAAAAGGAGAGCATGCAGCCGCTTTGGACGACCCAGAGGGAGGGAGCAGAGCGGCCTGCGCTGTTCCGAGTCCCACTCACACATCTTGACACAGATTAGTCGCTGACACACTTTCATCCCCCGGCTACGGCTCCTGGGAGCAGCAGAGAGGCTAAATTTACGACTGCGTCTATTCTTTTCACAGCTATTTGACGGACGGTGCTCTACATTGAAAGTAAAAGGTGAAAAAACAACCCGAGGACATTTACTGTGCTTGTGAGTTGCCAGAGTTGATAATAGGCCAATAGCATAACTATCTGTACGTGGCACCGAGATAAAAACCTGAGGGTCCTATCTGACTCATCCTAAACGACGTCTCCAACTCCTAACTCGTCCACTTCCTCTGTACTGAAGTCCACCGCTCCCTGCCTGTCCTTGGCCACGTCCCCTCGTCTCAGCCTCCATGCATCATCTTCTCAGGCCGTTCATCTCCAGCTGCGGTGATGCCTCCCCCTACATCTTGTCACTTTAAACAACATTCAGCTGTGAAAACACTGGTCGACTCAGAGCTGTCTAGGCCTCGGAGATTAGCCAGGCTGGCTGTTCGTACAGAGCTACTTATTCATTTGATACAGCGCAGGAATGTTAGTCATGGACATACTTTGGCTTTTTTTAAAGTAATAACTGCCCCAGACACAGACAATAACTACCAAAGACATCCAGTCCGAGAGGTAGGACACAGAAGAGGAAGAGGAACCTAAGCTCAACAACACGAGGAAGAGGAGGCTGCCGAGTTTTCCGCCTGACAATCCCAGACGCCAAAATGAGGGCACAAAAGGAGGAAGTGGCGTAGTAAGGCAGCGGGTGGGGCCCAAGGAAGAGGAACGAGTGTCCTTTTCAGCACCTGGACGTCGCGTTAAGGAAGCAGGCCAAGAGCTGCTTGCTCCTCATCGGGGCCATCCCTCAACTCCTTCCTCCATCCCTCTCTCTCTCTCTCCCTCCTTCCTTCCTTTCTCCACTCTCATTCCATTCCAGCTCAGTAACTCCCGCTGCTGCACCTCACCGAGAGATGTGCAGAGTCGCTGGAAAAGCCAAGAGTCTTGATCCCTCATTTGCACATAAGCTAGCCTACATTTAAAGCCTGACCATGGACAGTAAGTCTTGTATCCCACCACCAGCCAGAAAGCCCACAAAGCAGCAGGGGCCTGAGGGTGGATGTTAGGCTGCATTCATTGATGGGGATTATTAATAGAACCTCTCCTCCCATCCCATTCTACTCCATCCTACTTTTGTCCTCGGTTGTCCTCATGTTGGGTTCAGTCTTGTCTGGTTAACCTCAACGGGCTGTGAGTGAAAAAGAAGAGCCACACGCCCCCGCCCTCCCCCCCCCTCCACCCACCCATCCATCCTTCTTTCTTTTTCACCCTTCCTGTCCCCCTCCATGTCATGCGTGCTGACCTTACCTCCAGCTCTGCTCGTCCTCTCACTATCTGTCGGCTGAGATATAAAAAGAAGGAGAAGAAGAAGAGGGAGAGGGGGTGCCAGACAGGGGCAGAGAGGGCAGGAGAGGTGGCGGGTCTGTCTAAGTTCAGACGCCGTCTCCCTGGTGCGTAACAGGGGAGGGGGGGAGGGGGAGAGCTGGGTATGGCGTTGAGGAAAGAGGAAATGACCAAGAGGGAAAACTATTTTGCCATTTGTGGAACTTGTTGTGTGTAGGAAGGTGCCAGAAGACACTTCTGAAATGAAGAGAGATCGTCGCCTTCTGTCGAGGGCCTGCTGAGCAACTCTGCAGACAAGGCAGTAAATTAAGACTTTGCTGGAAACTAACCACACCTCATGACAGATCGTTATCCTTTTCCACAATTTTTCACATTCCGAGCTGGATGGATGCACATAAGAAAGAACCTTGGCCCAAGTTTTATTTTTCATTCTAAACTAAGGACAAAGCCATAGCCTCTAACAGCACATTCCATTCTAAACTATGAACTTGAACTAAACTATTGATTAGAAATTACCTTTTTTCATTTACTTTCAATTTAATACTAGACATGGACTATTTCTATAGGGATTACACCATATTGACTGTAATTGTTTACAACCAGTAGTCAGTCTGATTAATAAACACGATGCAATGATTTAGGGTCAGAGCTCATAAAAAGGCCTAATTTCATTCAAGTGTAATTCTCAGAGGGCAATTAAACATATTATTAATGTTCACACTTGGCATACTAGGCCTAATATGCTATGACACCCATTTGATGAACAAGTCAAGCAGCATTGGATATTACATCATGGTTACATAAGGCTTTTAACAGTTATGAAAGAATCCAGGGGGAAACATAGACTCTCCTTCCTCTCTTGACATTTCAAATAAGTGAGTTTTAAATAAAAAATCTCCTCAGGACATAAAGCAAAACTCATCTGACATTGGGAGTTGCAATGTGGTCAAATAAGTGTTCCCAAAAATCTCCTCAGGACATAAAAAGCAGAACTCATCTGACATTGGGAGTTGCAATGTGGTCGTTCCTAAACTTAGCCCATCCCTCCCTGCTGTTTCTCTCTTAGTAAAGCCTCCTCCTACCCTTTGTCTTCTCAGTCATATCTCTCATTATCTTAGAATAGAGTTATCAGACTACAAAGGCACTCCCTTTGAGTCAGTCAATGTCAACACAGATCACCACCATCGATTGGACCGTTGAAGGGCTCTGTTACCTGGTCAAACAGGACACACAAGTAGGCCTAACACATGCTGTTTTTCAATGTGAGCTGGTCAAGGGCATGTGGTGTCCAAACTGCATTTGGGATTAACAGGGACATAAAAATATTGCGTGGGAGTTAGGGAAGTCCTGGTGCAAAGTATGTTTCAAAGTTCACAGTGTGAAACTGCATGTGTTTGAGTTGAATGCATTAGGCAACAGCCCAAGTATCAACTAGGTCTACACACACACACAAACGTGGATATGTCAGGTGCGCAGATCACACAACCCAACCCTGAACAAAGTCTATTTTATGACATACATTAGAACGCAGATTTTCACCACCTACACAACCAGCAGAGTATAAGGCCTCTAACTGTTATTATCCAACTAACACACACACACACACACACACACACACACACACACACACACACACACACACGCACACACGCACACGCACACGCACACACGCACACACGCACACACGCACACACGCACACGCACAGGGTTTTTCCACAAGGGTACAGACATGGGCAGTAGAGAAGTTTGTTCTTGATGTGCCAGTTTTCTTCTAGCTCCAACAGGAAGTTACATCATCAGGCTAGATTTTCATGCATGACCTCATCCTTCTACCATACCGTTGAGTTAACCATAAACCAAAGGCGCAGCAGCCATTCACAGCTTCATGCCTCAGTTAAAGACAGCCATTTCCAGAGAAGAAATCCCACCAAGCCATGATTATTTTGGAATCCCAGTCATGAGCAGACGTTTCCTGGTATTGTTGCATTCAACGGACCCCTACAGGTGTCCGCAGCGAGGGGGGGAGGATGGAGGAAGGGATTGGGACCAGAAAACAGAAGATATGAAGAGGGAAGAATTGGACAGAGAAGGAAGGAGGGACAGAGGGAGAGGGTAAACAAGAGAAAGCTAAGAAAGAGACGCAAACAGTAGGAGAGAGGGCTAGTGGGAAATCACAGCGGGCATGTTGGCGAAGTGTTTGGACGGGTCTGCCAACTCCACAAATCTGATTGACCGAATTCAAATCATGCTGTTCCAAGTCAGACTGGACAAATATCAGTCTATTACATAAAAATAGACAGACACTGATATTATTGAACGTGGAATGTGTGTTAATCCAGTCCCAAAAACAGTAATAAAAACAAGTTGGCAAGCCAGCCACAATGAAATACGACTCAACCTGGAATCAGACAGTACAGATGCAGAACACGTAACGCCTTGCGTTTGATGTCTGCATTGCTAAGAATCCACCACATCAGTCCTGTCTGTCGATGGGGGAGAGCTGTATGACTCATGAGGAGGGATCATACCCAGTCAGCTGTGGCTAGCACCATGTCTGCAGGGGAATGCCAGCGCATCTGGCGAGGAGCATTTGACTCGGCATTGACTCGTGTGGCTAATTGATCTCCTCCTCTTACTTGCTCCTTTGACTGAAAGTACGCTGCGCTCAGATGAATCTCAGCTGACTTGGGCCTATAAAATTATCCATGACTCGGGCACTGCTGCCAACCGAGTCCGACACACAGATCAATCTAGTGTTAATCGGTCACTTGGGTCAATAATCAAGCATGGTCAAAGCTGTTGCCATTTTTTCTCTGAGCTTCCGTTGCCTACTTTATTAGCCAGCATTCATGTAATGTCTATTTTATCGCCCCAGGCACTGAGGGGGCAACCGGTGCCCTATAAATGTAGTTAGTCTGAGGGCCTCGTCGCCGAAACAAGGTTAGACTCAGAATATCCTTGAGGTTGTTGAAGGGAGCCTTGAGACTTCATAACCAAACCTCAGGTCCTCAAGTGTGTCATGGTGCACTTACTACAAGTCACATCGTCATTCTAAAACAACAGGAAGCTGACACCTTGTAACCTTCCTCGGCCAAGACACTGCATCCTAGAAGACTTTCAGTGAAATCTAAAACATCAACAGGCCTTCACAGGCTCTGCATCATGTCAAGTAGATTTCAAGGACTAGGCTACTTATATAGGGAATGTTCTCAGACCCATATTCACCAAGGTTACAAGGGCCTCAATTCAAATGACCCCCCAAGGACAGCCTAAAAAGTAGCTTGTTATTGAATTGCAAATTAGTGTCGTAGACTTGCCAAGTCCGTGTACAGTAGGCTATAAAAAGGCAAATCATTGCACCCACCAGATCATTATACTTTTCAACAATAGACAGTGCATTTCAACAACAACAACTAGGCTACGCAGCAAACTAAATGCAGATATTCAGAGGATTAGTCTCAGAAGGTGCCAGAAGTTTGATTCATGGTTCAGAGCACCAAACAGGAAATGATTACGTTCTGACTGGAACTCCTAAAAAGACCATAGCACACGAGCTACATTTCTAACTGAAATTGTGAATAATATTCATTTTATGGGTCCCACAACACGCAAACCACCCCTTCCCCGGGAGCAGGGAACAGCCTGCTCTAGGACAGGGTGTGTCATCCAAAGGTGGCCCAGAACAGTCAGTGAGAGTGGCGGGGGAGAACTGGGTTAGGGTTAGGTGGGTAGGGACAGTGCTGCTTGGCGAGTAGCACCTTGCAATGGCACAATATGTCATTGTATGCAGGAAGATCATCAGGCTGCAATTGGAGAACCTCCTTTAGCATACCCAAGTCTGGATAAGACATGGAAATAACTTGAAATAGAATGAGCATGGGAAGAAAGTGTGTAGTAGTAGTAGTAGTAATAATAATAGCCGTGGTTTTCAAATGTGAGCATGTCTAGAAGGCCAAGTGCAAAATAGAGACAGGCGTGTACGCAGGCCTCGAGTGAGGACCAGCCCTGTGCCTACGGGCTGGAGGAGGACCGTGCGTGATTTACGGTAAAAAAAATAAAAATAAAAAAAACTCAGAGGACGAAATGATCGAAATCAGGGCGTGCGCGCACATTCCCCGCGAGCCGGTTTCCTTCGCCACCGCAGTGATCTATAATCTCACGACTCCAAACACACTCCAACCAAGAGCAAACACAAATTATACTGACAGTGACAAAATCACAACGTATAATACAGACTGGTGGCGCCTTCTGGCAGATATGTTTCCTAATTGTTTTTAACACGGTCCACTACTGAGAAAAGTGTACCCCCTTTAGTCGAATTACAAATCAAGCTCACCAAAGTAAAACTCATGTCTGGGACAGTTGGCTAAAATAATTTGAGAGGTAACTAAAATAACTGCATGGGCCAAGACATAGGCCTGCTATTGCTACGCTGCGATTTCATTAGGCAGAGAGCATGCTCGTGGGGAATAGGGTGGAGGTACTTGGGGATGGATGCAGGAGGACGCGATGTACATTGAAGAAGGAACACAGAAGACACATCGGTCCATCGGAGAGCAGGAAGCGTGGACGTTCCAGACGAATGTACCGGTCAGAGTGACGTAATGGTGCGACAACACTCCCGGGGTCGTCACAGCCTTGACCACACACACAGGGAGACCTGAACTACACCCTACACACCGGGAAAGTGACATTATGAGAGAATAGACACTTTCCAAAAGTCTCTGAGGGGACACAACCATTAGTTTGGATTAATTTAGTCCCCTGACCCTGTCCTCACTTACTTTTAATTCCCTCCCTTTCTGCAACTCATTCATGCGAATCACTTCCTGTACCAGCTCTTAACTTGCTACGTTTCTCTCGCCATTGCTCTGAAGCTGCCGATAGAATGTTACAGTTTAAAACACCGCGCCCGTTACAACGGAACAACCATTCATCGTGTCAACTGTGGACACACAACTTGACACAGTTTGCATGTGGGACAACTTTCAAATAACTCAAAAGGCAAATGTGGTCCCCAACCCAGGGCAGTGGGGTGATGAAGTTGCAGATCTCGTTCTTCCTGGTTCAGTACACTTGGCCAAGCCGCGAGGGTTTAGCGAGACAAGCAAAGGAGCATGATATTGATAGAAGAGGAAAATTAGTCAGAAAAACCGAACAGGAGGTAGCCCAACTGTCTGCGACATTACCTGCTGTTCAGATGCAGACGCCTTCAGGGGGTGGCTAGCTACAACCGGTGGCTTTAGTCGGTCTCCGTGTTGCCGCGAAACAAACTCCTTTTCAGTCGACAGCAGCCTTTGCAAAGAGCTCGGATCAAACTACAGTGTGAGCTTCCTCCCTCTCTTTCTCTCCCTCACTCTTTTTTTCTCTCTTTCTTTTCCCCTCCCTCTTCCACTAGCTAGTTAAATTCACTCTCTTCGCGTAGTCAGTCGGGGTGCGGTCCAGAGGAGGAGGGGCCTGTCTCCGCCCTTCCAGCCACTCACAGCCAATCGTTTGATAATCCTCACTGTTCTGGGCCAATCACGGTGTCGAAGGGGCGTTATCTACAGAGAGTCTGCCACTGGGCAAAAAGAAAAAAAAATCTGAACTTGAAATAGTTGAGGGGAGGCGGAGAAGGGGGGGGGGCAAAGATAAGGTAATGTTTAATGAAAGAGGTATGTGCACACTAAGGACTTTTATGACCATATAAGTACCCGTACATTCAGGATGGCCTACATCATCCAGGTTATCCACATGTGTCACTAGGGCTTTGGCTAGTCTCTGTCTGCATTGGAATCAGACTGTGAGGCAGGGTTGAGAGATGTTCAGGAATCAGCTACTTTACACCAAGTTGTACCTACCACTACCACTATCACTAGTTTATCACTGCTACAGGTATTATTTTTGTCTACTGTGTCTGTCTAATTGGAGGGGAAACGTGTATTGGTGTCTGGGAGACACACTGAAACTGTACACAAGCATCATATTATGCATAACATTTTAGACTTTAAGCCAAATCATCAATTAGATCATCAGTTCCTTCCATCTGGCTTGCCTCCCATTGCGTCCAACAACAATGACTGAATACTTAAATACAAATTACAAATTCATTTTGAAGATCTTAAAATGAAATCTCATATCAACAATATAATTACAGAACTTTGTTATTAGTGGGAAGTCATAGTTGTTTGACTTGTTCTTTCTGTTTCAGTTCAGTGTAAACTAAGTACACCTGAGACTCCTGATCTTTATCAAAGTTTAAACTAGAGGAACCGAGCATACACTTTGAGGAAGACAAGTAGCCGACAAAAAGGTTCAGCTAAGTGTGTCCAATGTCAAACAACAGCAGTGTATAACATTCTCACATCAGACAAAGCTGTCAGTACATCTATGAATCATCAAGAATCAGGCAGACAAATGAAAACATGTTTTAAAAATACTTTTATGATTGGAAAAAGATGGTAGAATCAGCAAGAGGTGAAACCTATGGTTCCAGTGAGATAGGGAAGCTTAGCCAACACTGAAAGCCAAGAGTACACAAATGTGTACAGCAGACTGGTATTGTGGGTAGGCAAGCAAACTCATGTCTGGTGG
This sequence comes from Nansenia antarctica, assembly GCF_963989245.1. Lineage (NCBI taxonomy): Eukaryota > Metazoa > Chordata > Actinopteri > Argentiniformes > Microstomatidae > Nansenia > Nansenia antarctica. The sequence continues at coordinate 50,723,854 of NC_137675.1, forward strand.
GAGTCAGGTGTCAACCTCACTCCCAGGTGGTGATCTGCCGTGTGTGTGTGTGTGTGTGTGTGTGCGTGCATGTGTGCGTGTGTGTGTGCGTGCGTTTGTGGCGTGCCAAAACTACACAGCTTCAGCCCTTCCAGATGTTAGATAAAACTGCAGTCTGGACAAGCAGCTTTGGACAAGGTTGCCTTCATATAAACCTAAGAATAACAACACTGGGAAACACATGACAACAATATACTTTTCATGGTTATGTGAAGGGGGAAGGGTGAAATTAGGATGGGGGGTGGGGTGTTGGGGTGGAGGTGCGGTACCACAGAGAAATAACAAATGTGAAATAAGACAGTGAGAAAGAAAAGGCAAAAAAAAGAGGGTGATGAAATTAACGATTCACTGACCGGGTGAACTGCCAAAGTACAAATGAGAGTAGAAAGAACAGTACCACGTTCACCTGCTCATCCCATTGTGTTCCCCCTGAGGTATTATGTAGGTGATCTGGACGCGATCTGATGGAACAAAGGCACACGGCCAAAACACATGCCACAAGCAGCAGGGAGACATTAGCAAAGCAAACTCAACGTTTCACACTATCAGTGTGAAACGTTGAAGCAGCAGCAGATATAGTTGAGGCCAAGAAAAGACTGAGAGAAATGCCCAGGTTGGTCTGAAGAGAAATGGGATAGGACAAGATGAAAGAGGGAAAAATGCAGGGGGTAATTTAATACTTTTTGCACTCTTGACCTGATCCTTTCTCATCTCTCTCTCTCTCTCTCTCTCTCTCTCTCTCTCTCTCTCTCTCTCTCTCTCTCTCTCTCTCTCTCTCTCTCTCTCTCTCTCTCTCTCTCTCTCTCTCTCTCTCTCTCTCTCTCTCTCTCTCTCTCTCTCTCTCTCTCTCTCTCTCTCTCTCTCTCTCTCTCTCTCTCTCTCTCTCTCTCTCTCTCTCTCTCTCTCTCTCTCTCTCTCTCTCTCTCTCTCTCTCTCAGGGCTGACGCCGGCCCTTCGAGGCGTTCTGACGGTCCAGTGAACGTGAACCAGATGATGTCGTGACCTCATCGGATAAATAACTTCAAACACGACTAACCTCAACAAGCGGAAACTTAACACAAACATCCTCTCTACACAAGTGACATCAACATTGTCTGTATATAGTATTGGCATGCACGACATGCATCCCACTTGTACTTTTCACAGAGGCTGCCAGGTCCAAAACAGCTTAATCTTTATCAACATGCTTTATCAACACGTTCAAGGTGTCAGTATGTGTGGAATGTGTCTGTTTGTTCCTGGATATCATAGCAGGTGTGTATCATATGCGTAGGTCTGACACGGACAAACATGCCATGTGAAAAAAATCGCTACATCTCTTGCTCTGGGCTGGTGAACAAGGAATTTTAGACCTGCGGGTCAAAGGTTAGCGTCTTTCGTTGAGCGGTACCAGATGCTGAGAGAGAACAGAAAGGGAGAGAGAGAGAGAGAGGGGAAACACATTTGTGAGACATTATCAAAGTTTTAAATCTCTCATGCCTGGTGAGGTCACAACAATAGTGACAGGACACAACAAACTGTTTTGGGCACACAGAGCTAGGGCAAAAACAGAGCAAAAGAGTGGATTACCAAATATGGACACTCCTGACCTCACTCACTCACTCACTCTCTCCCTCCTCCCTTGCTATGACCCAGTCCCCTCTCCCCCCTCTCTTTCTCTCTCTCTCTCTCCCTCGGTTGTAATAGCAACAGGGTGTGTCCGTAGCTCTGGGTGTGTAAAGTCATTCTATCATCTGCTCACAAAGAAAGGGACCCATTGACTCGCACTATGTGAACACACTGGTATGAGTTCATTAAGCACGTTTACTCTTCAATAGCTTATGTGAAGTCATGTGTGTGCATTCATATGTGAGGATGTGAGTGTGTGTGTGTGGACCAGCATTTAAGTGTCAGATCTGACAGTGAATTGCCTGCTGTATCCTGTACCAAATCCCGATAAAGACACAATCTACAACACATATGGTGACACAAATGAAGCTCCTACACATGTTTGAATGTGAACCGAAGGATTATCTGTGGGGACATGTAGGCCTGGTTGTCAGTTTGTTTCCAGCCCCTTGCTTTCTTTGTTCGACACCATTCAGCAATCATGTCAAAGCCCTAGCCAATACTATTTTACGCCTGTCACTTCAATTGACTAATGCTCTCTCGACATGATGGAGTAGGGCTGTGTGAATGTCTGTTTTTGTGTCCTTAAATGGCACGGCTGCAGCATCCTTCACGCAGCGATGTCCAAACAAAAACCGCAAAAATAATTAAAAGCAGATCCAGCATGCCAAATATGCTGTAATGAGAGTACAGTACAAAACGCATGGCAATTTATTCTTCCTTCTATCCCTCTTACTATCCCTCCCTCCCTCCTCCCTCCTTCCTAGTAATCAGTACACAGGAAAGGAAGGGGTGATAAGACTCATGTTGACTCACAAACTGCAGGAATGTGGAGAAAAGGGAAGGGGGGGTATTTCTTGTCTTTCTTATTCTCTTTCCCACTCATCAGTAGACATTCAACTCTTTCTCGACTAGGTCATAAGTTTACATCTTCTATGAATCTACACTCTATGTACACGCTGGGGAAAAGATGCAGTGATAGAAAGAAACAGTGGCAGCCTTGTGTATATTAACGTTGACATTTGTCTGGAACAGAATGGAGACCCAAGAAGTGGGAGGCCGATATGTGTTTGAAATAGAAATAGAGCTATGTATTTACTATAAACACAGAATAGTCCTGAGCTGTGCCAGGTCTGGCTGTTGTTACAGCATTGCTTTCATACACACACACACGCGAACACAAACACAGAGACACACATACACACACACACACACAAACAGCAATGGCATTTTGACTATGTGGCACAGGGAAGGCTACTCAAACAAACACATAGCAAACATGAACAGTTTTCGAGTCTGAGAGAAGGCAGGGAGAGAGGGGGAGAAAGACCGGAGAGGAATTCTTCAACTCTCCCTCTCTTCCCGTTTGTTCAACAGTCACTGGCTTCCCCTGTCTTTTTTGCCTTATATGGTAACAAGAGTGGTTGAGAGAGAGAGAGAGAGAGAGAGAGAGAGAGAGAGAGAGAGAGAGACAGCGAGAGCGAGGATGGAGGTGTGGTCTATTGTTTTTGGCGGAAGAGGTGTAGGGTTACGCTGCTCGTGGACCTTCCAGGCTGCCGTCATCCCTCCACCTCATTCCTCTGACTCAGACAAAGAGGGTGAAGACAAAGACTAGTTAGTGAGTGGGAGGCAACAGACACAAAAAACACATACACACACACACACACCTATCATCAGCACAGGAGTCTAGACCATAGCCACTGAGGGGGGGAGAGAGAGAGAGAGAGAGAGAAAGAATAAACATAGATAAGGAGGGAGGGTTAAGAATAGATGATTAACAAAGGTATACTGCTCTGTCATTCCAGCGAATCCAAACGACGTAATGAAAGAGTTAGATGAGGAATGTCTCTCATCACCAGATACGACGTGGGGATTTACAGATCTAGACCAGCCTAATCCAGACGCCCTCCTTCACACCTGCCGTATGTTATACCTCTGGAATTCCTCCCGTTGAAAAAAACCCACTGGATGTCTGTTCCCTATGTTGGCTACTGAACAGCTGGAGGCTGGAGTCAATATCTCAGGGCCTTTATTTGTGTATCGAATGAGCTAATCCTGGGCTATAAAAGCATACAGACGGAACGTGCCTCACGTAGGCAGTTTTAATGGTGACTCCGACTAGTAGTAGTAGTGGTGGATCACGGGTGGGCCCCGGTGCCATGACTGCATCAGCTGTGGCTCCGTGATAACACGCTAATGAACCCGAGGCATGCGGGCTGGGAATGTCCCCGTGTGTGTGCCGTCATGTGAAACGGAATGATGACTGTTGAGGAGGGAGGGAGGGAGGGAGAGAGGGAGGGATGGAGGGAGCCTGAATACAGGTGCCAACCTAGACACGGAGTGAGAGAACGGGGGAGGGGAGGGGAGGGGAGGGAGGGGGCAGGTGAGGTGATAAGACAGAGGGGAGTCATATCTGCGCTGGTGAGAGACGTCCAGCTGTCCCAGACAGGCAGGTGTTCAAGGGCGAGGTTGACTATCAACAAAGTGCTGATATAGGGTCTGTTCGGCATTAGACTCCCCTTAGGGTTGAGGTAGGGGTTGGGGGAAGGGGCTGATCCTAGATCGGTGCTTAGGGGGCCAACGTAGGGTCATGACATCGGACCCGATTGAAGAAGGAAAGAAAGTTGTCGAAATGTTCTCCGCTGTGTAGCCGGAGAGAGAGAGAGAGAGAGAGAGAGAGGCAGAGAAGGGGGTAATTTAGAGGGAGGTGATAAGTGGAGGGTGGTGTGTGGGCGTACAAGCCTTCCACACCGTTACACTGATGAGAGGGTGGCGAAGAGCATGAGTAACACCCACATGTTCAGACAGAGAGAATGACAAGATGACAGACGGATGGAGAGAGAGAGACCCTGAGGTAAGAGGTGACAGGATGGATTCCGAAAGACAGAGATGGAGGAGAGACAGGAGGATGGAGACACACAGGTAACAAACGCAGAGAGAGAGAGAGAGATAAAAACGTGTGGCTCCAAATATGAAAGAATGGGGAAAAGAGTGACAAGCTGAAACACTGTTCCAACACATGGCCCTTAATACAGCAGAGTCATAATAAAAGGAGAAAAAAAAAAGAAAGAAAAAAAATTCTTCCTTGTTCTAGCACGACGACTGCCAATGGCCCCAGGCCTGAGCATAGATGACTGTTTCCTGATATGACTGGTGGATAGATGATTCACTTACTTACTTAGCCAAATGTATTTGTTGCAAGTCGCTTTGGATAAAGGCATCTGTTCAATGCCAAAAGTGGAAATTTAAAGCTGGTCAGAAGTGTGTAGGAAGATCCCACTCAGTCTACTGGTTGAAAAACAGAGGTAATTAGTCAAATGCTTGACTGTTCACCTCCCTGCCACCTCATACCCCTGCCTCCTCATCCAAACAAACATCACACCACCATCCTACCTCGACATTCCACTATCACTCTGCTAACTCGACAGACCACATAGTTAACACAGAAGGGATGGAGATGGCTGAAATATCTTTTGTTATTACTCACTGAGCAATAGCACAGCATAAGACATTTGTTCTGATACATTCATTCTTTTTGCCAGATAGCTTCTAGCCTATATATCATTTCACTTGTTTAAAAGTCCAAAAAGATTCTAATACACTAACACACACAATCCAAATATAGAACATCTTTAATATCCTTTATTTATTACTTCACTTGGTCATATTACATAGTTTATTATTGAAATAAAATCTAAATCAAAACCAAATGTGATTCCCTCTTAACTCATAATTTCACAGTCACAACCAAAAAAAACGAAATTTCACAGCCGAGACACAGAAGACGAGACTGAGAAACTCACACACTCGCATGCACACGGAAACACACTCACTCGTCGTGACAGACACATTCCACTCTCAGATTAATAGGCATAATGGTGTAAAACGACTGTGTGTGGCCTGCGGTGCTTAGAGGAAGGCCGCCCTCGTGCTGACAAACGCAGGAACTGCAGAGAGGGACGACACTAAATCTCATTCACCAATGTCGTGTTTTTCCCCCACTCTACCACCGGATACTAGACGTTGTCCCTGTACGATACAGTAGTGTACAGAGGAGCGGCTGTCCACTCTTCTCTATACAATCTATGATAGCAAACTGTTACACACGGCAGCTCACACTGCTCTAGTCAGTCTCAACATGGTGGAGCTGATATATCACAGGCAGATGGAGAGAGAGAGAGAGAGGGAGGGAGGGAGGGAGGGAAGGAAATAAATGAAGGGTGGGAGGGAGGGTTGTAAGTTCACACGAGCACACACCCGTCACTAGACTACGGACAGGGAGGGAGACAGAGGGGAAATGATAGAGAGCTGAAGTAGCAAGTCTAGGGAGGGATGGGTGTGAGCATCCAGAATGTGTGTGTCATCTTTTTTTTTTCCTTCCTGGTGGGATTGTGGCAGTAGGGCGGGATGTTGTTGGCTGTTCTTAAAAAGGTTCAACATGGCCAATTCAGCACTGAGGACCAGGCCAGGCTCAGACAAAATGGGGAGGGGGGGGGGGGGGTGATAAGGGATTGGATGACAGGGCGGCGATTGACAGGTTCATTGTCCTATGAGCTTGCTGACAAACGAGTCCAGCTGCTCATCATCTTTGATCCCCACAAACTGGTCGATCACGTCGCCTCCTCGCATGGCGATTACCGTGGGGACGGCTGAAACCTGCGGACGGACGGAGAGGAGATCAGTAACTGTGGCAACTGTTCTCCACATCTTGCCCCTCCCCACCCCCCAACCATTAGCATAACCTGGTTTACTGTACAAACTGTTGATCTTTGTCTGTGGTATATGCAACAAAAGAAATACTGTACACACCGGGGGGGGGAGACAGAAAAAAGACAACATGAAGCCAGGGCTTGACATTAAGCTTTTTCAGGTACTTGTCCTTCGGACAAGTGAACTTATCTTTTACTTGTCCGAGAGCTCAAGTTACTTGTCCAAATCCAAAGATTTTGAAAAAGCAATAATATGAAGAATAATATATTATACTCTCACCGGCCACTTCATTAGGTACACCTTTTCAACTGCTTGTTAACGCAAATATCTAATCAGCCAATCATGTGGCAGCAACTCAATGCATTTAGGCATGTAGACATGGTCAAGACGATCTGCTGAAGTTCAAACCAGCATCAGAATGGGAAATAAAGGTGATAAGTGACTTTGAACCTGGCATGGTTGTTGGTGCCAGACGGGCTGTTGCGTGATATTATAGTGTCAATATGGACCAAAATCTCTGAGGAATGTTTCCAGCACCTTGTTGAATCTATGCCACAAAGAATTAAGGCAGTTCTGAAGGCAAAAGAGGGGGTCCAACCCCAAGGTGTGCCTAATGAAGTGGCCAGTGAGTGTATGTGTATGCAAATAACACATTTGACTACTATTGATTTGATAATGATTTATCCTTAATTTTCAAATGTATTCAATATTTTGTAATTATTTAAAAACGTAACCCCTAACCCTAACCCTTTTAGATTAAGATTGGCCACAAAAGGGATGAATATCTAGGAATATTTACCAAAAATGTTTGCAACTATAGTCTCTCCCCAATGGAAGCAATCTTATTTGCTAGCTTTTGGATAGTAGCCTATCCTATATTCAAATTGAGAAATCTATAATTAGTGTCATTCTGAAGTTCGTATTGCGATGAACGTTGGTCTTAAAACTTCAAACCTAAAATATACGATCGCATCGAACTACATGAAAATAAGCGTCATTGAGAAGAAGCGAATACGCGTTCACGTGAATGGCACTAGTGACAGGAGACCCACAACACTATGGCTGCGTTCGTAAACTCGCTCTGGAATCTGATCAGCACTCATGGAATGCCTTTTGTCCAATCACGTCTTTATGACGTTGAACGCAGTGTGCGCTCTGGCGCTCTGAGCGAATTTACGAACTATGACGATAACAAACTACGAGAGACTGAAATAGCGAGAATGAGGCGCGGCATCGCTTTGCTTGCTATTTTTTTTTACTATTCAGATCGGAAGGAGGAATTCATGTTTGCAGATATTAATACATATTGACTTCTTTTTTTGTTTTGACTTGTCCATCGGACAACTGCAGGAGGAAGTCCACTTGTCCGAACATAAAATGTACTTGTCCCGGACAAGCGGACAAGCCTTAATGTCGAGCCCTGCATGAAGCGATACTATTCAAGAGCTTACTTACCCCATATTCGATGGCCAAGTCTGTGTGATCATCTATGTCGACCTTCGCCATGGCAACTTTGCCTTTCTGTTTGGCGACGGCCTTCTCTAACCTCGGTCCCAGAATCTTGCAGGGGCCGCACCACCTGGATAGCACAAACATGACAGTCAGAACCTACAGCTTTAGTTCTATTACATCCCAATGTACGAGGACACAACAGTAACATTCTTTGGCTTCGGTTCCTCAACATTTACATTTATAATTTCGTCATTTATCATACGCCTTCAGTGTTTCCTCTAGGATTTTTCACATTAGTGGCGGGGTGGTCAGTTTATGCGCCGCACGCGCATAAAACGCGCACTCAAAACAAAGACGGAATTTCACCAAAAACTAGAGGGTGGCAACATAATTTTTTTTTAAAATAGCGGTTAAGTCATTAAAGCCGAGCAGGTGATTTTATATAGAAGGTGATCAAATACCAACATATCCTACAGCTGCAGCGGAACATGCGGAACGCGCATGACACACACACACACACATAGAAAGATCATCAGCTCATCGAATATGAAGTACACAAGAGTAGAGTAGGCTACACATGGAACCGGGAACGCGCATACAGCACTGAACAACATCCGTAGAATATAAACTTGTGACTGACAGTCACATACACACACACACACACACACACACACACACACACACACACACACACACAATGAAAGATCATCAGCTCATCAATACAAAGTAGGCCTACATGAGAGTACACACACAAAACCGGCTAACGTTACAGTTTACAACGAGGTTAATTGCAACATTGTAACATATTGTAACTTACTACACCCTAAATCGTAACGAAATGTAGGTCTGGAAGCGGCCTAAATCTAGCTTCAATCTGCTTTTTTTCTGTTCTCCGGTCATAATAACTGAATCAATTAGTGGCGGAGAAAATTAATTTCATATCAATGCATATAGAGGAAACACTGGCCTTTATCCAAAGCGACTGACAACAAATAGCCTACATTTGACTAAGTAAGTGAATCATCTATCCACCAGTCATAGCAGGAAAAAGTAATGTATGCTCGGGCCAGGGGCCATTGGCAGTCCTAGTGCTGAAAGAAGGAAGATATATTATATATATATGTTACGGGACATGTGGGAATACGGTACATGCGGGAAAACTAGGGTATGTACCGTATTCCCACATGTACCATAACATATATATTGTTTTTTTAACAGTAGAGAAACTGTACAGCAGGGTAAAGGGGTAGTAGATGTCTCAGGTGGGACAGTTAAGGTGTAGCCTGAAGAGATGGGTCTCCAATCTACGGCGGCACAGGATATCTGATCACATAAAGAGAGGTGGCTCATCTCTGAGCATATTTAACATAAACATTTAACATCGCAGCAGAGACTGTATGGGTGTCTCAAACGTAGTTACACAACTACAGCAATCATCAACAAAATCTCAACAGCAACCTGAGTGACGTTAGAAGAACCGAATGTGTTATTTCCCTTTCTCACCTTTGGATTGACATTCCTGTGGTGTTTGTGATACAACGGTAATGTCTCTTATGTAACAGCAGTGTGACATTATACATAGGCCTTCCAAAACAACATGTCTCAGCTTCTAGAAAAACACTTAATTTCAAAGATAATGATGGGAATTATCTGCTCTCAACATCTGACAACTACTGACATGATTTCCTCATTATATCAAGCTCATTATTAGTAGCCTGTCTATACATGTAGGCTATGTAAATGCACTAGAGTGCACATCCCCAAAGGCTGTCCTGGACACTTGTAACCTCAGTTGGTCTGAGCCTCAAATGGAAACATCGCCCACTGGTCAGTTGCCAAGGATACGACACGCAGCATGTATGTAGGGTGATATGTATTTATATCTCACATGTACCCATAACTCCCAGGCTATAGGAGGCTAGAGGGGGAGTGTTAAGGCCATCCCTCAGGTTCTTATTAGGGATGTGCATAACTCCAAATCTTCATGGTTGATTAATCAGTGGGTGGTATGAACGATTAATTGTTTTTTCCGATGTGTGCCGACATTCACAAAGACAGCCATGGATCATCGGTAAGGAATCGCTTAATATCTTAAACGCAAAAAAACAACCTTTAACAGTGAAACATTTATTAAAATGTATTCTGGTATTAATCCTGATGAATTTCTTCTTCTGAATACTAAAATCAGGCTAACATAACAATAATGCAGAACAGGAAAAAGGCATGCCACTAACACCCTGCGCACGCATTAGAGCAGTGCGTGCATTTTGTATAGCTGTCCAGCCATTGTTTTACAATGTTTACCAGTGGTCTAGCTATAGCCTACCGAAATCAAAACGGCCAAATACACACCAAAAAATGAATAAAGATTAAATGGAATTGGAATTTGGAATTTGTAATAGCTACTCGGGTCAGTTTTGGCTAAAGCATTGCGAACGGACTCTGAGCATTCAGCATTATGCACGCGACATGTGGAGCTGTGCGCATTCGTTGACTCTCCGGTGCGCAAATGCTAATATTACACACGTTTTCATTTTTACAAAGCGACCTGTGTGTCTTATCGTCATTGTTATGATTGAATATCTTTGTGATTATGACACTCACCGGCCATTTCATTAGGTTCACCTTTTCACTGCTCGTTAACGCAAATCTCTAATCAGCCAGTCAGGATGTTTTGAGTATTTCAGAAAGTGCTGATCTACCGGGATTTTCCCACACAACCATCTCTAGGGATGACAGAGAATGGTCCGAAAAAGAGAAAATATCCAGTGAGCGGCAGATCTCTGGGCGAAAATGGTGGTGGTGGTGTGATGGTGTGGGTGATATTTTCCTGGCACAAATCTTCAGTAACTAGTGATGCTATAATGTCAATATGGACCACCTTGTTGAATCTATGCCACAAAGAATTATGGCAGTTCTGAAGGCAAAAGAGGGGGTCCAACCCAGTACTAGCAAGGTGTGCCTAATGAAGTAGCCAGTGAGTGAGTTTTGCGATCCATGAGAAGATAACTTGAAATATATGGATAAGGCCGATATTGATAAGGCCGATATGGATAAGGCCTGTCGCTCATAAGATTTTCTGTGAATCTGAAGAGAAGGCCATTTTAACTATATCAAATTGGTAGAATTTCAGTCGGCTGTAGGACAAGTTATAAGCCTATCTGCATTGAATAAGAAATGTTGGTGTTGTTTGTAGGCTACAGCCCAAAGCATTGACCATGAGATATTAATTGTAGTCTGTTGCTGCCGAGAGAGGGCTTCGTTTACAATAGCATTGTTGACGTGGAGCCATGGTAATATAATCTTGTTCCACATATCCCACACTGCACACGATTGTCTATTGTTAGCCTATTCCAACAGCACTCTGTAAGAGAAGGGTCCAGCTGCGGCCGCTGCTCTGTAAACTAACTTACACACAGTTCAATGACGTCAGACTCTCGTCCCGTTCCACACTCAATACTCATAATAAGTAACAATAATTACTGAACTATATTCATATCATCCTTGTGTATCGTTTTTCTGTGCATGAATAATACAAAAAACAAACAACTAATAGCTCTACACAGCCGACATTACTTCTGTCCGTTAATTTGGGTTTATTTGAATGGTGGGAAAATGTTACCGGTCCAAATGTTAAAAATCGATTTTGACCCTCAGGAACGATTAATCAATGAATCGATTATTCTGTCCCATCCCTAGTTCTTAAGAGAAGAAAGCAAACTGAGAAACTCAAGACGAAATACAATGTTGAACATCTAGTTCATACACAAATTATTATCAATCAATTGTTCCTGCAGAGTTACAATGGATATCTCAAACAACAGATGAATGGTGTCATTCCAACAGCAGTGTTTCCTCTATATGCATTGATTCGTGGCAGGCCGCCACAAATACATTTTCTCTGCCACTAATTGATTCAGTCCACTTTGATTCAGGCTGCGCAACGAGAAAGGCAGCGAGGTATTATGACCGGAGAACAGAAAAAAAGCAGATTGAAGCTAGATTTAGGCCGCTTTCAGAGCTACATTTCGTTCTGATTTAGGGTGTAGTAAGTTACAATATGTTAGAATGTTGCAATTAACCTCGTCTCAGACTGAATCGCTCTCAACACGCGCGAAGCAACGCGCTTGCAAAACAGTTTTGTGATTGGTCCAAATTTAGCTCAATTTACCTCTCTCTCTCTTCGTCTGTCGCCGGTCCCTTTAATCCCGTATCTTAATCGAAAATGCAACATCAGCGACGACTGTGGGTTATGCCATTTACTGCTCTTCTCTGGTTCATGTTCTTATACCAGAGTATTTTAAATGAACATTCGTAATGTAGTCTCTGATGTTCATGGTCAACTAAATCAGGCTATTTTGTGAAACAAATAATGTTCTCGCTAATGGGTTAACCGAGCAGCCTCACACCTAACGCTAGCTTCGAACTATTCATAGCATAAACGTTGGTAAAGGTCATAAACGACACAGTATTGGCACGGGAAAAGAAGGGGAGTCTAATTTTTATTGACAACGGATTTACATGCTGGAAAAACATGCAGCTAAAATTCATGGAACATTTGGACAATAAGAGACACAAGGTGTGGTCACATGGTCTAACTACAGGGCAATATGCGCGGGGCAAAAATAATCTATAGCCTCTAAAATCACCACGAACAGAACGGCGGAGGTACGGGTAAACAGGGCTCATGTCGGTGTCATCAAAGGTAAGAGTTGGTTTTCATTAACTCAGCTGATAGTATTACCTTGCTGTTGGTTGTTTACCGAATGCTCCATCTGACTGCCACACTGTGATTTTACTTGTGTAACCAGTTAATGAGTAACGTTAGCCGGTTTTGTGCGTGTACTCTCATGTAGGCCTACTTCATATTGATGAGCTGATGATCTTTCATTGTGTGTGTGTGCGTGCGTGTGTGTGTGTGTGTGTATGTATGTATGTGACTGTCAGTCACACGTTTATATTCTACGTTTCTGTGTGTGTGTGTGTGTGTGTGTGTGTGTGTGTGTGTGTGTGTGTGTGTGTCTTGGGCGTATCTGTCAGTCACATGTATATTATATGGTAACCTTTGTTCAGTGCTGTATGTAGGCCTATGCGCATGTTCTGCTGCAGCTGTAGCCTCGGGATATCTTGGTATTTCATCACCTTCTATATAAAATCACCTGTTCGGCTTTAATGACTTAACCGCACATTTTTCAATATTTTTTTTTAAATAAAATAAATAAATGTTGCCACCCTCTAGTTTTTGGTGAAATTACGAACGCGAAAATTTACCACCCCACCACTAATGGGAAAAATCCTGGAGGAAACACTGCAACAGTCTGTGATGCATCTCCTCACCATCTCCCTAAAGGGACATACTTTCTGTTATCAGGGTAGTTTTGAGACTTCTCTTCTAGTGAAACTTACCTTTGCACATACCCTATTCTTGCACACTGCACATGCCTCCATTGACATGGCCACTATTTACACATCTGTACATACCATACTGTACATAGCTACCTTAACTGTACATAGCTCATAACTGTATACCTCTAACTACTGTACTAGCCATACTGTACCCATCACTGCCATGTTTTATATCACTAGTATTTGCACTTCTGGTTAGATGCTGAACTGCATTTCGTGGTCTGGAACACCAATAAAGTTTAATCTAATCTAACCTTCCCATTAGTGCTATATCAACCCTCATTAGGTCATAGGAGAATTACTTCCTCCATTCTTTCACGTGGTACTCACTGAGCATGGAAGTCGATGAGCACGGGCAGCTCGCTGTTGATGACTCTCTCTGTGAAGTCCTCATGGTCCTGCACGTTGAAGGAGGCCCCTCGGCGAGAGGTGTGGGGCAGGGAGCACGGCAGGGTACGTGAAGGGGACAGGAATGAGAGGGGAGCAGTAGGCGACCGCAGGGAGGTGGAGAAGGAGCAGGAGGCGGAGGCTGGGAGACTGCGGAGGTCCTTCACAGAGAGTGTCCAAATTCGACGGACTAGCAGCCTTTGAGCCATCTGTACAAAGACAAAATAGGTGGAAAAGGACAGCAGGACAAAAGGACTGTTGATTAATAAATGAAATGTCACGCTATAATCAATCAAAACAGGATACCTCCACTCAAGAAGCTAACAATGGTTTAACTGACATTAGAGAGGACACTTATGTAAGGCAAGCTTGTTTACCACCATAGATCTATACAGGGTAGGCCTTGGGGGGGGGGGGGGGGGGGAGTAAGAGGAACTGGACTCAACTAGATTCCCTGTCTTCACTGACAACGGCATATACAATAAGTCACTGCACACTGTTGAATGCAATTGGCCCTACCTACAGAATATCTATGAACTCTGAAACTGCCAGCTAGCTCTTGGTTGATGTAGCGTGTTGGGGACTAGCTGGGCATAATAACATCTTGAAAATAAACAGAAAAAGCTCATCAAATCCCTCTGTAGACAGTAGTACAACTACCAGTAAAAAAATTAATAAAAATAAGCAAGCTACAATCTTTTGCTAGCTTAGCCACATAGCTGTAACGAACCTGAGATAGACAACTAAGCAGTAAGCAATCCCAAAAGGAGTTTTGTAAGCAGCGTAGCTGTCTGAACATCCTCTCGGTTCAGCGTCAGGGGGGTTTTGCAATACTATTTACGAACTGCGTTGAGCTTTACACAATAACCTCCGTGTGACTTTGCTCGCTGCTTCCTCCCCTCTGCTACCTGGCCACTGCCTCCCCCCGTGACAACACGACCAGAGAAACAAACCGGAACACAACTACTGTCGTTACTGGCCAATGTCAACGATAATATGTATGTATTGATGGAAACATAATTTCAGATACTCACCGTGCTGTGTGCTATCGCCGTTCTTGGTCGCCTGGACCACTGAATATGAAGCACTTCCGTTCATAGAACAGATAAAAGAGACCGCACGGATTGTTGAGCCCTTTCCTTGTCCGCGTCTGAGCGGGCAGCGCCGCCACGAGGACAAGTTCAGAACTACCGCTGGTACCAAAAAACAATGGAAGGCCATTTGAAGAGAACACAAAAAACGAATCTTCTCTTTATCTGAACTACATAATGACATTTTCTTAACATTGGTCATATAAACATATATTGTCCAGACTTCTGTGCAAATATGATACACTGATGCATAGAATAACCAAACTAACCTTTTAGAGCCATCAAACCCTGTCTTCATTTTTATTTGTTATTAAACCTATATTTACACAGGTTTGTAAAATCTCTTTGAAATGAAATCTCTTTTTCAAGAGAGACCTGTTTCGACAGCAGCATGGGAAACAAAGTTTCAGACAAAACAACTTACACACACAGACACAACAAACTATAGACACACACACACACACACACACACACACACACACACACACACACACACACACAGTACAACAGTTACATACAGAAACAAACGCATAACTGAAAACGGCTGTCCTAATGATAATTCCACTCCTCTGTGATATTTGCATTGACCAAGTGTTTAAACTCAGATACCAGATAGAGGTCAGTGCATGAGTTGAGTTGAGTCTTCTATAAATGCACCTAAGCTAAAGGATTGATAATATGCCCTGCCCCTGTTGGCTCTTCAGAGAACCAAATCATTCATAATTGATGGAAAGACTTAAAATGAAAGAGAGCAGTGGGTCACTGTCCACCTTTCATGTCAGAGTGGTCCACAGGATAAAAGAGAGGGCTCTGCAGAGAACAGATTAACCAAGGTCAGAAAAAGAGACATACAGACAGACAAACAAACTGTGTTCAGATAGAAAAGACACTGCAGACCAAATATGAGGACAGGACAGGGCAGACCGACCAACAGACATTCATCATTTCTCAAGATGAAGATAACACTATTCACCCTGTGAGTTTTTGATGTCTTTTTCATTATGTGAGTGTATGCGATGCTCTTTTATTCACCTTGTTCTTTCACATTATTCCACATTATTAGAGGAATAATCTCTATTCAATCACTTTTGTATCTCTCTTTCTTATGATTTGCTCTATAGGCTGATAGGCTTAGTTCTATGACCATGAAACGTAGTTATGTAAGAGCGTCAGCCGAGGGACAGTCATTGGGTGTGTGTTGGTAGACAGGCAGATGCGTTCACCATCCACTGCACTGTTCTCTCTTTGTGGTTATCCCTCTCTCTCCTTCTCTCACACAATGTCACTATTGCACATGAGATCATTTTTTGGGGATATGTCGTGGAATGCTTTAGCTATCTGTTCATGGTTTAATTTTTCCATCCATTCTCCACATCAGGATGCCTAGTTGGACATACAGATGTTTATCAACTGCAGGACCTTGACGAAGTGATTCCAGCAAAGGGGGATTCTACACAAACAAGCATCTGTTTGGGAGAAGTCTTACAGACGATATTCACAGTCATTATTTAACCAGGTGTGGATCCCTTACTAAGCTGCATCTTTGCCCCCTCCTGATCCAAGACAGTCTGGGGGGGAGACGTAGGAGTGTGGATATATACCCCCATCTCCCTCCTCCTCTACCAGGACCGAGGAATGGGCCAGCCCTCCCCACTCTGGGGGTCTGAATGGGGGGTCGGGGCTGACAACTGCAGGGGTCACCTCAGAGAGAGGGAGGACGACAAAAGGGCAGAGAGAGCGCTCCAGAGGAAGGAGGTGATGAGACCCCCGGTCAGCCTTCGCCCCCCACCCTTGTTCCGCAGCATCGGGCAGCTGACAGGACTGTCAGCTAGTCTGCCCCCACACAGACGCCTCCGCTCCATATGCCCCAGGTCCAGAGACACACACGCAGACGCACACACAGACACACACGCAGACACACACGTAGACACACACGCAGACGCAGACGCAGACACACACGCAGACACACACGCAGACACACACACAGACACACACGCGGACACGCACGCAGACACGCACGCAGACACGCACACAGACACACACGCAGACACGCACGCAGACACACACGCAGACTCGCAGACACACACTTTCAAAGACACGCTGCTGGGCACCCACATGAGCATCCTCCCACATCCACTGACTCACAGCCGCGTTCTGTCAGACAAGGACGTTTATATAAACACACTCGCAAAGACGCAACACGACGTAGCCTCACATCCACGAGCGCGGGCCGCGGCGACATCACCCGCCGGCCCTCTCGCAGACACACTACTCTCCCTGACGACAGCCCGTGTTCACAGCAGGCAGCGGGACAGGGAACAGCCCTTTTCTCACCTCTCCCCACCCTTAAGGACCCCGGGGGGGAAAGGCAGGGAGAGATGTGGCAGAGGCGTTTCCCCTCTTCCATCTCCAGAGGACCTCGGGAACGCAGAGGGAGGGGAGAGAAAGAAGCAGCCGGCAAAGAGGAGGAAGAGGAGAGGAAGACGCGCGGGTTGTAAAGGAGAAGAACTGGACAACACCAGATGGACGACCCCGTCCCTCACACCAGCCACGGAGGGAGAGGGCGCGCTGTGCAAGTGGTTGCAGAGTTTGGGGATCGCGGACCAAGAGAAGGACCCCGTAGCCACGGGCAGGAGTAGTAGCCGCCAGCGGTGTGGGGGTCCCTCGGGGGGGACGGCCAGACACAGAGAGGGGTGTTCAGACGCGGCGGCTAGCCTCAGGAGAGACAGACGCCCCCACTTCCTACCCCCCATCTATCAGTCTGGCTCCCTCCTCCACGTACCCCTGCTGCTGCCCGAAAACTCACCCCCACCCTCGCCTTGCACTTCCCCACACACCCCCTTCCGCCCCCTGCCCGTGCCCCTCCTCCACCGCCTCCCCCTGCAGAGGAAGTGAGATAGTCCAGCGGAGGAAGGGAGCTTCAACTCAAGAGGCCCCGGCTCGCATCGCCGCGGGCTGTTTTCTGTGCCGGTACTTTGGCTAATTGTGACTGACACCCAGCTAACAGAACTGATGTCACTGACGACGGATACACTTAATTTGATACACTTAAACATGTTGATACAATGTCTTGTCCAGTTATGATTGGCCTATATACTGTATGATATACATGTATAAGCCGGATAGATATGCTCGTGGCTTGTTTCTAGAGCTGTTTTCTGACCTGTCATGAGTGTGCTGACCTGTCACGAAGACTCACTTGTATTAAATTCAATATGTTTGATTTCGAAGCTACGCTACAACGTTTTTTTACATCAGGATTACCCTCCTCGAGTCAACATAGCATTCAGGTAAACAGGATGCATCCACTCACTCTCAGTACCTCCTACGTCCTGTCCTGATCTGTCCAGCAGAGGGCGCTCTCCCCTGAGCGGCAGACAGGAGGAGCTGGGGGGGTTGTTGTTTAGAAGGTGGCGGTTGGGCTTGAACAGAGCTGCGCTGTGTGTGCTGCCTGCGGTGGGAGCTGCGTGTCAGGGCCAGAACACACGCGTCTCAGTCCTGCTCACCGCTCGCCTCGCTCGGCCCCCCCTGTACGTGTTTACCCTCCGAACGCAGCCCGAAATGTTTGTGAGTGAGGCTCTTTTTTCAAGGACGCCCGGCCCCCACCCCCAGCCCGCCAAATAAACATTGCACCGGAAATTGCAGGGATATCTGGGATTTTTGAGGGGTCCCGGTGGACGGGGGGCGAGGGGGAGAACAAGGGTGCTCTCTGTGACACCTTGGAGGTGAGGGGAGAGAGGGGAGGGGGTGTGAGGAGGGGTGGGGGGGGACAGGGGGTAGTGGGCCAGAGGGGAGGGTGTGACCGAGGCTGGGTGGCTGGAGGGGTGGGTCGTGTCAGTAAGGTTGTATAAGCACTGACAAGCGGGCACAGGTGACCCAGTTTCCCGGTTGCCCTTTGACCCCGCCGCGGAACGTCAGAGCGGCCCACATTCTCGCGCCTGACCTCGCTCGTCACCCAAACACCCGTTGACGTAGCAGCTGTTAGCCTATTACCGCCAACCTTATTTCCAATAACAACCTCGTCGGACTGACCTATCCTGTCACCCCTTCAAACGCGTACTACCTCTTTGGACCACTAACTGGTCCATCTTGTTCCTCTCCATTCTGGCAGTCAACTAGTCTCTCTCTCTCTCTCTCTCTCTCTCTCTCTCTCTCTCTCTCTCTCTCTCTCCTGTTCATTCACTCCACCGGACAGGCAGAAGACAAGAGGGACCAGGAGAGGCATTGATGAGGCTGAGATTTCATATCAGCCCCCAGACAAAAGGCAGAGTGAATGGGGAGGATGTGTGTTGTTCGTCCAGAGAGGAGAAGTATGTATCTGGGTGTGATTTCGTCCTTCGCCCTCCTCCCTCAAGGCTCCCCTATAAACGTCCTCGACGTCGAGCGGGCCCGGTGACATTTATAGCACACGACGCGATTTTACAACGCTGTCGTTAAGTTGAATTGTTCCCAAAAGGGGAACGAGTGGAATGAGCGACGGCCTTGTACTTATTCCAATTAGTCTGAAACAGTATCTGTCGTTTTTCTCTCGGTCTCTCCTCATTTGCACTCTGCCTAGTCTGTCATCTGTGTTGTATACGGCGAGTCTTCCCTTTCTGTCCTTCCTCGAGGGCCTCTAATTAGGAGCCTGTCTGTCTGCTGCCGTGCTCCGTCTATATACCATATATCTGAAATTATAGTGAATTAGATTTTGCTGGAATTAAAATGCATGCATCTATTTAAAAGGAGCTTTGTTGGAATAGAAATGAGTGACTATGTAATCTATGTTTAGGAGTGAGAGTAGTGGTTAGTGAATGCGCACGCACGCGCGCGCGCGCACACACACACACACACACACACACACACTACACTAACTATTGATATAGGAATACATATCTACACATGCAGTATAAAGTTAGTATGTTTGAGTGCGATTGTTGTGTGTGTGCACATGATATGTAGTGGTATGGTGTATGGTGTGTGTCTGTATAGGGATGGAAATGTCTGAGTGTGGAAGGAGTGTGTGTAGATGTGTATGGCCATGCACACGTGTGTGAGAATGCTCAAGACACATGGATGTGTGTGTGTGTTCATGTGTGTGTGCATGGATGTGGACGTGTGTGTGTATGCATGGATGTGCACGTGTGTGTGTGTGTGTGTGCATGTGTGTGTGCATGGATGTGCATATGTGTGTGTGTGTGTGCATGGATGTGCACGTGTGTGTGTGTGTGTGTGTGTGTGTGCATGTGTGTGTGCATGGATGTGCATAGGTGTGTGTGTGTGTGTGTGTGTGTGTGTATGTATGTGTATATATGTCTTCCCACTATGTCTCCTCTTCCCGGCTCTACTCCTATAGCGGTCTATGTGTCTCAGTATTTGGGAAGTCAACAGTAGAGTTCCTGTTCTGGGTTTAAAAATAACTGTGGGACTTAAATTCCTCACTCTCTTTCCTCTTTTCTCCCTCCCACTCTCATAACCTCTCTCTCCGCTTGTTTTTCTTTCCCTTTTCTTCTGTTTTGGAACAGGCTGTGCTCTTTCTTTCTCTCCTGGTCCCCCTGTCCCTAACCATGTGCCAGCGTCCAGACACACACTCCACGCTGATGCCATTTGAGCAATCACAGGTCAAATCCATTCACTGTGCTAAATGTGTGTGTGCGTGTGTGCATGTACATGTTCGTGTAGGTGTAGATGTATGTGTTTACATTGTACTTGGAGAGTGAGTGCACGTGCAAGTCTGTGTGTTGTGTGTGTGTGTGTGAGTGTATGTGGGTGTGTGTTTGGGTGTGTTAACGTGTACGTGTACGTCCTTGTGTGTTTGTGTGTGTGTGTGTGTACATATACGTGTAGGTGTGCGTGTGTGTGTGTGTGTGTGTGTACATATACGTGTAGGTGTGCGTGTGTGCAGACTGTGTGTATCAGAGAATGAGTCTGTGTCTGCACCTCCTAGGTGTGTCTAAACAGGTGTGGTGAACGCTCCCTTCTGACTTGAACAAACACTCCACACCTGTCCTCCGTGCCCTTTCTCTCCCCCTCCAACCTCTCTCATGGGTAAACAAAACAGTTTTTTCCTCGCACACGCCCCGACATTTACCTCCACATAACCCTCGTGTTTTCATTCCTCTCACGGACACAACATGTTGTGTTGTTTTTGTGTCAGGCTTTTCAGTTTGGCAATAGAGGATTTCAGTTTTCATCTGCCTGCCATAAAATGGAAGAACTATGTGTCTTTTTCTTCCAGTGACCTCACAGAAACCAGCCTCTCTTTTCGACTCCTCTTTCTTGCCGTCTTCCCCCTGGCTCCCGGTGTTAACCTCTCCCCTAGTCC
>NC_137675.1:50747350-50769850 GCF_963989245.1 Nansenia antarctica
ATTGTGGCAAAGAGGAGGCACTGGTCCAGAATCTGTGAATTTGAACACCTGTTTCTGTGGAAAGAAAAGGTGGCTACTGACTGTAAGGAAAAGGCAAACAGCCAGACAACTCACCACGGGGCTCGGAGGCACAGTAACAATAGTGGTAACAACAACAGGTATTTTATACCAGTGACACATTTCCCCCTGGATCATTGTTCAGTCTGAAGTTACATGCCTCTTAACATGAGGTATTGTTACTGTAATCCACCGTGCTCTGACACCTGATGATCACAATGCCTCGATGCATTACGGTAGAGACAGAAGAACGTTATCGCATCTGACTATGCTCGTCTTGCTAATTTTCACCTGGATTCCTGAATCATTATCTCAACTCTATCGGAGAGCTGCCTTTTAAATGTGATTGACACACGAGGACCCAGGGTGGGCTTACGAACGGACATGAATGAAGTGACACACACATTCAGAACTGAAAATAGACGCAGCCCGCTGTGCGGAAACAATTTAGCCCCAGAATCCCCCTACCCCACCCCCCATCCCACCGGCCTAGGTTTAGATGGTGGCATGGCTAGAGAGGGATCCTTTGGATGGTCCGACAGGCAGGCTGAGAACCCCTAGGGGGTTAGGGGGGTCTAATGGAGAAGAGAGAGAGTGTGTGTGTGTGTGTGTGTGTGTATCAGTGTGTATGTTTGTGTGTGACAGTAGTGTATGTTGGTGTGTGAGAGTGTGCGTGAGAGAGTGTGTGTGTGTATGTGTCTGTGTCTGTGTCTGTGTGTGTGCGTGTGTGTGCGCATGAGCGTGTGTGTGCGTGTGAGTGTGTCTGTGTGCATGTGAGCGTGTATGTGTGTGTTTGTGTCTGTGTCTGTGTGTGTGTGTGTGTGTGTGTTGAGGGCGCGGGGGGGGGGCGTTCTCTTTGAATTTCTCTTTCATCCCTCCTCGTCTCTCGGATGCCAAGCGGAAAGCGACCGAGGGTTTGAAGCCATCCCAGGGGGTCGGGGTGAGTGCCGGGGTATCGAACGAATATTTAAACCAGACGCACTTTGAAGAAACTCCCCGGTCTCTGTGGCCTGACTCGCTTTAGTACTTCTAGGACCTTCTACATCGCTTTAGTACTTCTACATCGCTGTGTTATGGATGTGCATCCTCCTCTGTATTGCGCCATTCCCTCCATGACCTAACCCCCCTCCCTCCCTCCCTCCCTCCCTCCCTCCCCCCCTCCCTCCCTCCCTCCCCCCCCCCGTAGGTGAGTGCCGGCTGCCCATTGGTGTGTGAGTGTCCGGCGGGCCCCCCCTCCTGCCCCCCGGGCATCAGCTCGGTCCCTGACGGGTGTGGCTGCTGTAAGGTGTGCGCCGCCCAGCTCAACCAGGACTGCCACCACGGGCGGCCCTGCGACCACCACAAGGGGCTGGAGTGTAACTATGGCAACGACGTGGGCCGCACCCATGGCATCTGCAGGGGTATGTGTGTATGTAGACCTACGGGGCCGGGCGGGCGGGTGGGTGGGGTTGGCAGGGAGGATGGCATGGTACACCAGTGTTGGGTCGGATGTGGGAATAGATAGTTTCGGGGCGGAGGGGAATTCGGCCTCGGAGCCAAGTGAATGTTGATTCTCTTTGATAGGGGTCTGAGGTCCGAGGCCGGTGCCGTGTTTCAAAGAGAGAGGACCTTCATGAGCCAAATACTAGCTACTGAAAGCCAGGGCCTAGATTTACATAAGTAGCTCGGTTTGCTTGCGCACACACACACACAGACACACACACACACACACACACACACACACACCACACCACACCACACCACACACACACACACACACACACACACACACACACACACACACACACACACACACACAGGTATTTTCATGTAAGCTGTGTGTGTGTGTAGGGGGGTGTTTCTATATAAAGGGGGGTATTTGGGGTGTTGTATGGGGAGTCCCACAGAGGGACTGTTATGGAACGACATTGTAAACAAGTCAAAATTCCTCTCTGGACTAAGAATAGAGCCTCCTTTATAAAACTTTGGGATAGAGTGTCTCTCACTCCCACTCCCTCACCCTCTTTCTCTCTCTCTCCCTCCCTCTCCACTGTCATTTCACATCCGTTTCTCATTTCTCATATGTGCAATTAGATCTCCTGAGCCTCTCAAGTGGTCTGTCCCTCTCCCCCACACTATTGTCTGCTCCACGCATTACCTCATGGGAAGCTCTCAACTTTACCTGAGATCATGTGTTACCAATAGCTTAGCCGTAGGCTAGTAACCTCTGACATCTCAGGCCCTCTACATACAGCCTTAACTATACCTACAGTATCCTTTCACAGGCCCTGCTACAGACAGCCTTAACTAAACCTCTCCTTTCACAGTCCTCTACAGCCTTAACTAAACCTCTCCTTTCACAGTCCTCTACAGCCTTAACTAAACCTCTCCTTTCACAGGCCCTGCTACAGACAGCCTTAACTAAACTAGCCTTAAATAAACTAGCCTTAACTAAACCTCTCTTTTGTCCTCCGTCTCTCCTCACAGCCAAGCTCGAGGGCCGCTCCTGCGAGTACAACGGCCGGATGTACCAGAACGGGGAGAACTTCCGCGCCGGCTGCAAGCACCAGTGCACGTGCATCGACGGGGCGGTGGGCTGCGTGCCCCTGTGCCCCAGCCACGTGCCCCTGGCCTCGCCCTCCTGCCCCGCCCCGCGCCTGGTCAAGGTGTCAGGCCAGTGCTGCCCCAGCCTAGACTGCAACAAGGGGTCCCACCAGGTCCTGCCCCCGGTGCACCGCCCGCAGCCTCCCCCGCCCTACCCGCCGTACCCCTTCATGCCCTACCCATCCTACCCTTACCCCAAGCCCTACCCCAAGCCCTACCCCAAGCCCTACCCCAAACCCTACCCCTACAAACCCAAGGAGACCCTGGGCAACGAGCTGATGGAGGTGGGGCAGAAGAAGAAGTGGGACAGCAAGCCGCCGCGCGGGCACAAGCACCTGGCGGGTAAGAGGGAGGGCGCCGTCTCCACCGCCGCAGTGTCGCCTCAGAGCGCCCGTCTGTCCCCCCCCAGTCCCCCCAGCCCCCCCGCAGCAGCGCGCCATGTTGTGTGTTTTAGCCTTTTAGCCCCCCGACGCACAAACGGCCCCACTGTGTGGCCTCCCGGCGTTCCCCCTGCATCTCCCTGCGTCTGTGTGTATGTGTGTGTGTGTGTGTGTGTGTGTGTGTGTGTGTGTCAGTGTTCGAGTGCGGTGTGTTTTCCACTGGCTCCTTGTGCACCAGAGGCTCACACATACATACACACACACACACACACACGCAAACAGACACACATACACACACCGCTCTCACACAGCACATACCTCTGTCGCCCAGCTTTCCCCTCTCTGTAATCACCCCTCTCTATGCGTCAGTGTTGCCGGTTTGCCGTGAATGAGTCCAGTGTGCTTACATCTCTCTCTCTCGCTCTCTCTCTCTGCCTCTCCTTCTCCCACTCTCTCCCTCTGGCCCTCTTTCCCCTGCTCCCTCTCTCCGTCTCTCTCCGTCTCTCCCTCTCTCTCCAGCGTGGAGGCAGGTGGGGGGGCAGTGTGTGGTCCAGACCACCAGCTGGTCCCAGTGCTCTCGCAGCTGTGGGATGGGCGTGTCTTCCCGCGTCACCAATGACAACGGCCAGTGTAAGCTGGTGAAGGAGACGCGCCTGTGCAACATCCGCCCCTGCAGCTCCATGTCCATCCCTGTCAAGGTAAAGGGGTGTGTGTGTGTGTGTGTGTGTGTGTGTGTGAGTGTGAGCATGTGTGTGACCGTGTGAGCGAGTGTGTGAGTGTGCGAGTGTGAGCGTGTGACCGTGTGAGTGAGTGTGTGAGCGCGCGAGTGTGAGCATGTGAGTGCGCGAGTGTGTGTGTGAGCGTGTGTGTGAGCGTGTGAGTGTGTGTGTGAGTGTGTGTGTGAGCGTGAGCGTGTGAGTGCGTGAGCGAGCGTGTGAGCGTGTGAGCGTGTGAGTGAGTGTGTGAGTGCGTGCATGCATGCGTGACATTCACAATTACATTTTTGACATTTAGCAGACGCCATTTAACAAGTACACTTGTCTGAAGTACGTGAATCATCTATACATAAATCATCATAAGAAAAACAAATCAATGCTAGGACCAGGGGCTATTGGCAGTTGTACTGATAGAAGAAGGAGGGATTACTAACATGGCTCCTACATGGCGTTCTGACAGGTACGGACAGGATGTCTTGGCCATAAAATACAGAATTTGTCTAAACATGAGAAGAAGAAGAAGAAGAAAAAAAACGGCTCTAGTGTGTAGAGAGAGTGTGTCTTTATTTTATGGAGCGTCACGACTATTTCTTTCTTCCCTGGGGAGGTTTTCTCATAGAGATTGACTCTCTGGGGGGCGGCGGTAGCCTCGAGGTTAGAGAGGCCGGCTAGCAATCGCAAGGATTCTGGTTCGATCCCCACCTCAGGAGGGAGCTGCGTGTGCCCTTGAGCAAGGCACTTAACCCCTAATTGCTCCAGGGGCGCCGACTATGGCTGACCCTGTGCCTAGAGAAAAACATACCACATTTCAACAATTGATTAACAAGTTGATAGCATGACAAATAAAATATATACGTATATATTATTTTTTTCTCTCTGTGACGCTGTTTTACTTTCCTCGCTCCGACCGTTTCACCTGACAGTAAAACACATACATGGTTGGCAGCAGTAGTCCTTCCGGTCTGACCCCCCCCCCCCCCCCCAACCTTGTTGGCGTCCTCAGCCCCCCCTGTGTGGTGCTTTCCCCTACACAGCCAGGCTAAAGAGGCTGTGGACAGGACAGGGATGCACTCAGGAGAGGTCACATCCCAACGATATTAATATCAGGGTATAAATGAACTGCCTTGCCCCTGGTACACGCCCCCCAGTGTGGCTGGAGTCCACTCTATTCACAGTGCTGCTGTTGCTGTGGAACTAACAGCCAGCGGAGCGGTGAAATAGCTGAACTGAGCTGTGATGGGGGGAGAAACCAGACAGGCAACATGAGACTACCTATAGAGCAGGCCTGGGCATTATGTCCCATACAAGGCCATTCTGTCCAATACAGGGGCATTATGTCCAAAACATTATGTCCAATACTTGCTTGTACTTGAGCTGCATTTCATTTAGTTTTCCTATAGACTCACTCAAGTCAAACTTGTGGTTGGGGTTCACAGAGTCATTGGCACCTCCAAACTAAGTCTAACGCACCTAAAATAGGTTGAAGTCAGTTGGGCTCATAGGCATCGAACAGTCATGTCGCGCCGGTCTCAGACGCGAGTGGAACATCCAAACTCTCTTCGTCTCACTGTTGCTGCGTGGGCTGAATGTGGAAATGAGTGAGGTTAGCACGCCGAAAACGCATCCGCCCCGTCCCCGACCTCTCCCACTCTCCCCGGGCCTACGTGAGGCGTTAATGGGCCCTTGTGTGGACGAAGCAAAGAGCTCTCTATTCTCCCTCTCCCTCACTTTCTCTCATTTCATCATCCAACACCCTCTAAAACACTCTGCTTCCCTCCCTTCCTTCCTCCATCCCTCCTTTCCAGCGTTTGCGACGGCCTTCGCCAATTGCGAGGGCCCCGTTGCCATGCGGGGTTGCCATGCATCTGTCTGGCTGTGTATCTCCTGGTGTTTTCAGAGTTGTCGTGGGTGTTAATGTGCCACTCTGTCACCTCATAACTTGGATGCCCACCCACTCACTCATCCACCAGCCCAACCCTTCATGATGCCTCTCTCTAGGCCTTGTCTTGTTGTTTTGACCTTTCCTCTGCTTCTCTCTCTTTCTCTGGGCGTCTGCTCTTCGTAGCTGTTTTTAAACACCGTACAGTGCTGTGAAAAAGTATTTGCCCCCTTCCCAATTTTGTCTGTTTTTGCATGTTTGTCACACTTAAATGTTTCAGATCATCAAACCAATTTTAATATTACACAAAGATAACCTGAGTAAATAGAAAATGCAGTTTTTAAATGATGATTTCATGTATTAAGGGAAAAATGCTATCCAACCCTACCTGGCCCTATGTGAAAAAGTGATTGCCCCCCCTTAACAACCAACCAATTAAACGCATTTGTTGGAAAGCTGAGTTCAATTTCACAAGCCACACCCAGGCCTGATTACTGCCAGACCTGTTCAATCAATCTAGAAATCACTTAGGTTATGTTCTCACATGAAAGTCCGAATGGAGACCTGGAGCAAGTGGATGAGTTCGCAACATTGTTGCATAAATTATTTCTCTGATTTGCATTCTCACAGCCCTTCATGTAAACGAAGTAACATACGCAATCGAAGCAACAGACGTGGTAGTTGATTGGTCCGAAAAATTTAGAATTGCCCATTGTCCCTCATCCAGATCAACACGCGTGCGCTGTTGTTTTCCTATGGACTGCGTCGGGCAGCGTTCTCACCAAAAGCGAAGCGAAGCAAAGTGATGGATACGTAGTTTCTAACCGAAGCGAAACCACCCTTTTCAAGCGGAGCATCCGACGGGTATTTGCTCCTGCAGTTACTTCGAATGTGCGTTCTCACCGCTCCAAACGACGCAGAGCAAAGCAAACTTTATCCTAAACTCAGTTTCAAGTGAAGCAAATGTTCTAGTGAGAACACCCCTTTAAATAGAACCTGTCTGACCAAGTGAAGTAGCCTAAAAGATGTTAAAAAGCAGCACATGATGCCTCGATCCAAAGAAATTGAAGAACAGATGAGAAACAAAGTCATTGACATCTATCAGTCTGGAAAGGGTTACAAAGCCATTTCTAAGGCGTTGGGACTCCAGCGAACCACAGTGAGAGACATTATCTACAAATGGAGAACATTTGGAACAGTGGTGAACCTTCCCAGGAGTGGCCGGCCTACCAAAGTTACTCCAGGAGCGCAACGACGACTCATCCAGGAGGTCACAGAAGAACCCAGACGAACATCTAAAGAACTGCAGGCCTCACTTGCCTCAGTTAAGGTCAGTGTTCATTATTCCACAATAAGACTGGGTAAAAATGGCATCCATGGGAAAGTGCCAAGGGGAAAACCACTGCTGAGCAAAAAGAACACAAAGGCTTGTCGCACATTTGCCAAAAACCATCTTGATGACCCCCCAAACTTTTGGGAAAATATTCTGTGGACTGAGTCAAAATTGGACATTTTTGGAAGGTGTGGGTCCCGTTACATTGGGCGTAAACCTAACACAGCATTCCATAATAAAAACATCATAGCAACAGTCAGACATGGAGGTGGTAGTGTGATGGTCTGGGGCTGCTTCGCTGCTTCAGGACCTGGACGACTTGTCATAATTGATGGAATCATGAATTCTGCTCTCTACCAGAAAACCCTGAAGGAGAAAGTCCGGCCATCAGTTCGTGACCTCAAGCTCACTTGGGTTATGCAGAAGGACAATGATCCAAAACACACCAGCAAGTCCATCTCTGAATGGCTCAAGAAAAACAAAATGAAGGTTTTGGAGTAGCCTAGTCAAAGTCTAGACTTAAATCCGATTGAGATGCTATGGTATGACCTTAAACAGGCAGTTCATGCTCGAAGACCCTCCAATGTGGCTGAAACTCATTGCCAGTTATCGCAAACGTTTAGGGGGCAATTACTTTTTCACATGGGTGATATATGTTTTGAATAACTCTTTGACTTCAATAAATGTAATGATCATTTAAAAACTGCATTTTCTATTTACTCTGGTTATCTTTGTGTAACAGACGAAATTGGGAAGGGGGCAAATACTTTTTCACAGCACTGTATGTCAAACTCTGTCACTAGGATGTATTCTATATTAACCCTTCCCCTCTCTCCCTCCCTCCCTCTCCCTCCCTCTCTCTCCCTCTCCCCACAGAAAGGGAGGAAGTGCTCTCGTACCCACAAGGCCCCTGAGCCCCTGCGTCTGTCCTATGCCGGCTGCCGCAGCACCCGTCTCTACCGGCCCAACTACTGCGGCGTGTGTGTGGACGGCCGCTGCTGCTCGCCCCGCCGCACGCGCACCGCCTCCGTGCGCTTCGCCTGCCCGGACGGCGAGCGCTTCGAGAGGTCCGTCATGTTCGTGCAGTCGTGCAAGTGCAGCGACGCCTGCAGCCACCTGAACGAGGCCGCCATGCCCCCCCAGAGGTGGCTCTACGGAGACACACACAAGTTCGTCGACTAACGTCCCCCCCCCCCCCCCCCCATCCTTACCCCTCACACTCTCCCCATGACATTTACACCCCTCCCTCCCTCTCCCTCCCCCCCACTAGCCAACCCGTTGATAGAGTAGCAGTTGTAAGTTGTATCTTTGATTAGATGCTAGCCCAGGTGCACAGATCGCCACGTCTCCCCCTCCCCCCTTCCTGTTTGGGAGAACTGTGAGAAGAATGAATCCGATTTGCGCTCTGGATAGAGAGGAGTTGACTTGTGCCGGCCTTAAAGTAGAGACACTCGGTCCATTGGGGCTCAACCGGAATCACCACAGTGTGTAAATAGGTAAACATGGATGTGACCGACCGGCCACCATTTTGTCACTCACCACGCACTCCTGAACTCTGGGACTGAACCCGCACTGTGGGGACGATAGAGAGAGGTGGTACTGGTACACACACACACACACACACAATGTAGACTACTTATTACCCAACTGCTGCACACACCCAGTAGACTGGTGGATTTCGGGGTACGGTGGGAGGAGATGGAGGTGTTCAACAACATCATGGTGGCTGACTGTGAGCGATGACACGATGGTCAAGCAGGTCTGATTCTGAGAGGAAGGAGAATCAGACCCAAATCAAACCTTCAGTTGACTTCTTAATTAGATATCTGAGAAAGAAACCAATGAAGACATGGAAAAAAAAAAGGTCACCCGACAAGATCACCAGATGATAACTGCTCTGGAAGGATGTTTGTGTTTGTAATGGTATTTATTCCAAGGTATTTATTGCTGTGACAGAGACGATGATGACACGGTGGCGGCCAGCGAGTGAAGCGTTGCTGCGATGCTTGGAGCTTGGCGTAGTGTGGCAGGAGGGGAGAGGCGTGGGGGAGGGGGGGGTCATGGGTTGGGGCTGAGAGAAGAGGGACAAAACAGCTGAGAGCTGTCAGCAGAGACAGAACAGCTTTGACAGATCTGGGACTTAACCCCGGGTCACATCGGCGTTCAGCAGACAGCCCCCCCCCATCACCTGAGCAATGACGGACAACGCCTCGGGGAGGGATGTTATGTCTAGAGGAAGGGACAGACCTGAACCTGTTGGCTGAGGCTTGACGTGTGTGTGTGGGAGTGGGCGAAAGGTCGAAGGTGGTGTACACAGCTGGACCCATCTCCTTAACTGCCTCTGCTTTGCCTCGACACCCCCCCCCCCCCCCCCCCCCAACCCCCCCGCCCTCCGAAAAGTGAGACATTCACCAAAAGCGAGAGAAACAGGTCTACGAGATTCTGGCGTCGAGAAGTCGTTGACTCGCTGATTCGAAACAAATTACAATCCTGGCTCTCGAGAGGCGGCGAGAGAGCCTCAGCCTCTGGTTTGTTATAAAAATAATAATAAAAAAAACCCGCATGGGTTACGAAGTAAACATGTAATTTGTGAGTAGCGGGTGGAACCGTTTTGGGACCCGTGTTCTGGCCTGTAATCTAGCGACTGATCCAGGATTCTCAACAACACGACATGCTCGCTCATGTCGCTTCATGTTTATGCGGCGTCTATTTCGGAACACTGCCGTAGAAGGGCCCCGAGATCCTGACGATGACATGGGCCTCGTTAAAAAACGACTGTAAGAGAACATAAGGACACTTACAAAGGGGTCAGGGGTCAGAGGTGGGGTTAATCCCACAGGACCTCCGAGGACACGTGTGTGTCGTTGGCCTGTAAGCGCCTCTTAGTGATCAGCAACCCTCACCCTTGTTTGAGGAGAGTTGGTTGTACTGTTCTATATAGAGATCAGCAACCCTCACCCTTGTTTGAGGAGAGTTGGTTGGTAGTATTTTTCTATATAGAGATCAACAGCCATAACCCTTGTTTGAGGAGGGTTAGTTGGTTGTATTGATCTATATAGAGATCAGCAACCCTAGCCCTTGTTTGAGGAGAGTTGGTTGTAATTGTTCTATATTGGTGAGACCTAGACCCTCTTTAGTGGGTAACTCACCAAGTTCTCCCTTATTAGGACTTGGGATTCAAATTCATGCACCTTAGCAGATCTGTTCATGACAGTCTCTAAATGGAGGGTTTAGGGTTAAGGAGATGTATGGATACGGAGAGATGGGTCTCGTCTAATCAGCATGCCCTTCTTTTTCTTCGACTCAATGAGAAGTATTACTGAGAGTTCAAGTGTTGAAGTCCATTTTACATTGTAGTCCATGAGAGAGCTCTGTGTATTTTTTCTTATTCTAAGATATTTTTTGTTGTTGTACAATCTTCATGCCAGATCAGGCTTTCATATGCTGTTTCTAAACACACAAACTCTTTTTGGGAACTTCACACTTTATAAAAAGGGGGGGGAAAGACATTTTTGACTTTAAATGTTAACTGATGTGTTATACACTGCCTTTGCTTTGTTGCCTATGTAGATTGTGGTTTGATAAGTCTGTAGTTTTAATACTGGACACTATAGAGCAGCTATGTACAGATGCATCATTTTGTTTGTAGAGTTTATCTGCTGTATTCGGGCCAATCTATTATAATGAGTTATTATAACCAATGAACCAGTCCATGTATACAAGCACTGATGTCATGTCTGGGTTTAGCTAGTGAGCCCATGTTCAAATCATGTGAATGAATACCAGAATGTGTAAGCAAATGTTCTGCGAAATACTCCACTCAAACAAACTGTCATGTACTTTCAACCCCTAAAAAGAATGATGTAAGCCTAAATGTACATGTTTCATCCCAACTTTGATTCACTGGCCAACTGAGTTCATGCTGCATTTGGAATAAAGAATTTGTTTCACTGTTCCATCCGGAGTGTTGAGAAGTTGCACCTGTTTCTCTAAAGATAGCAGGGGAAGTGTGGCTCAAACACAAACACTGAGCTGAGGCCAATTATCATTGATATGTTTTCCTTTATGATGGGGGGGGGGTTATGACCCTATTATGCCTGTATAAATAATTTTTCCATTAGGCAGATATTCGCTTCCCTAATGGAGGGATGCCATGGTCACCCTAGACTGATGTAAATAGAGCTATGCTGCCCAGCGCCAGGCATGAGTCACTGGACTGCATGGAGTTCCTCTGTGCCATGGTTCCTTTCTCAGCTTAGTCTAGGACCAATAGACATATACAGAGGCCTATCTAGAAGATGATGTGTGAGTGAAGAACAGTGGTATGTGGTCACACACACACCTACTGCTTTGAGTAACCAACATTAATATTCACCCTTCTGTCTGGAGGCAGACAGTCATGCAAACATTATTCCAAGCAAAAGCAAAAACATGAATAATAAAAAGTGCAACAATGAAGTGGAGTTTTATAAAAAGGTTTTAATTTCATTGACCAAAAACAAACTATGATAAGACAAGAATTTTAAACTGGACAACCCCCAAAGAGATACATTAAAATAAAGTTTAAAAAAATGCTTGGTGAACAAAGTCAAGGAGCTGAGCTTTAAAAGAAACCATTAGGGCTTCCATCCAAATACGGACGCAGAGATTCAAGGGTAGGGGACGACGACGATTCTGCTGGGCTTGAAGACTCATCTGGACTGTTCGACTGGTGAAAGAAAAAGCGGGAGAGATGAGTCACAGCGTCCCTAAGACCGTTGCATCAATCACTAGTAACAGCTGGGCATTCCAGCTTTTTCACAGATGGGTTAAATATGTACAGGAGGGGGATATCCTCTCCAGTTACACGGCAATCCGATTGTTGCCTCGTCACCACCATCAACCGACGAGTTATTATGCCAGCCAATTATCTGGGGGGCAACCATGAGCTGACAAGATCCTCGCAGCCTTTCAGGCTGGGCTTTACAGACCGCTTACAATTAACAGGGGTGGAATACCCAACAGAACACATGGGGACATTAAGGAGGTTATGACAGTAAATCTACTCGCCCCCCCCCCCTCGCCAATACATTCTACACATGCTTACACGCATCCGCCCCTACCATCAAGCACAATTGAGCAAGATATACAGGCAGCAAAGACATGGCCAAAAAAAACATTGTTACATGGAAGATGGGAAGTGGATCCAGAGACAAGCGGGGGACTCGAAGGGCCGGGCTGAGGAAGGAGACTTACTGTAAGTGGAGATATCGATCTCTTCGGGCAGCTCCGCCACGTTGACCTCGAAGCGGTCCTGCACGTCGTTCAGGGTCTTGGCGTCAGTCTCGTCGGATACGAAGGTCACGGCCAGGCCTTTGGTCCCAAACCTGCCAGCACGGGCCACCTGAGGGACGGGGGGGGGGGGGGAAGGTTATATATGGGTAACGAGGCCGGAAGCTGTGCTTCTTTTGGAGATGTAAGACAGACCGTTACACGCTAAGTTGAGAGGTTCTTTGAGACCAAGATTAAGACGTTCGCTAACATTCAAAGCTCGTCGGTTTACTCAAGTCAGCGTCCGATCGGGCGTTTAGAACAAAGAGACGCGCACCGTGGGCACTTCTGTTCAGTCTGGCTCACCCTGTGCAGGTATGTGTCGGAATCCTCAGGCATGTCGTAGTTGAAGACAATGTTGACTCGCTCGATGTCCATCCCTCGGCCAAACAGGTTGGTAGCCACCAAGATCCTCCTCTGGAAGTCCTTGAACTGCTGGTACCGGGACAGCCTAGTAGGGACATGGGGAGAGTCAGGGGGTTTAGCAACACAGCTGCTGTAGGTATTACAGAGTCTGGGCCCCTTTGAAGGGAACAATGTGTTGAGTGAATTGATGAGGCTTTGGGCTCCATAAACATTGTAAGCATTTGGAGGCTCAATTGAATGAGCTGTGTGTGAGAGACGTGTGTGTGTGTGTGTGTGAGAGAGGGAGAGGGAGACTGACCTCTCCTCCTGAGCCATGCCTCTGTGGATGGCAATAGCAGGGAAGTTCTGCTCCACCAGCAGCTGAGACAGAGCCACACAGCGCTGGACTGACTTGACAAAGATCACCACCTAGAGGATAAAGGGATGCATTACAACTCCACTCAAAACAGAATCACCAAACCTACTGACAAAATGTTGTTGTTTTTTATTTAAAAACAAAATGCATACGATGTAGCTCTTTCCCCCCCCCCCCCCAGCTTATCTTTGGGGGTCTATGGTTTGGTGCTAGATCATATTGTGTGTACTGCATTTATTGTGAAGGGCTGTGACATTTGTCCATATATACACACAGACCTTTAAGTGGCCTCTCTGAGTTTACCTGGTTGAACTCGAGGACGTCCAGCAGGTCGAAGAGCTTGCGGTTCTTCTCGCTGTCCTTCAGCTTGCAGTAGTACTGCTGCAGGCCGTGGAGCGTCAGCTTGGTCTCATCGTCCACAAACACCTCCATGGGCTGAGGAGAGAAGGGCCAGACAGTCAACTTCTGAACCAGTCGTCTAAATCTAAGAGACTCAGGAAGTACACGGTCCTCAGGTCCTGTACCAGCAGGCTACAGAAGAGCTTCCTTCACAGAGCTGTCACTCTGATAAACAATTCCCACCTCCACAGTTGTCTAAATGCACTACAGGGAGAGCGGTCAATACTCTACGAAGTGATTCACTCGCAAACATATCCCCAGTGGACATTATCTATAGACAAAATTAAGCGGTTTTCTGACTGGCATTGAGGATAAAGTCTCAAATGTTAACATTTGTGTGACACCTGCTTTCATGTCGGACCAAAAAGTCCAGATGCAAGTGTCAATCCAGGACTTTTTTTTTTTTAAAGTTGTTTTTTCTGAGTGGGGCAGTCCCACTATACTCATTTTTTAATGACGATATAGTATAGATTATGACAGGAAGGATGGGTGAGAGAGAGAAGGGATGACATGCAGGATATGTCCGCGGCTGGAATCGAACCGGGAGCCCTGCGGTACATGGTCAACGCTTAATCCACTACGCCACCTAAGCGTCCCAATCCAGGACTTTTCTAGGGAATCCAAGTTATACTTGGGATTCCAAGTAACTAACCTCGTCCCAGGGCTACCGTACACACAGTGCTATAGATCTGGAATAACAACGACTTAAACCTGGCCTAAGTGGGAGTGAAGTTACTGAACAGAGTATGTTGATGTCAGCTAATCACACAGCGCTGCGAGGCGTAGCTCTGAATCACTGACAATCTTACTATTGGCTTAATAAAGGTCAGGTTTAATACGTTCGTCCACCAGACCTTTGGGCGGAAGTGTCTGGGAACGAGAACAGGAGAATCTCAACTCCTAACATCATAAGCTATGGGAGTGCTAACCCCCCCCCCCCAGTGCTGTACTTACATCCTGCATGAATTTGCGGCAGACCGGCCGGATCTCCTTGCTGAGGGTGGCGCTGAACATCATACACTGCTTCTCGTGGGGCGTGAGCCTGAAGATGTCCTGCACGTCACGCCTCATGTCTGGAACATTAGAGAGAAAATCCAATCAATCTCAGACTTCTCCCATTCAAGACATACTATTGATACGACATCCATTGATTCTGGATGAGTTACACTAACGTGCAATTAGGAAATCTAGTGTCATCAAGACATCAAAAAGCATCAAAAATAGCAAATGACAAATGAGCATAACCCCACCTAGCTGCTCCAGCATCTTGTCACACTCATCCAGGACAAAGTGCTTGACGTTCTTCAGGTTGAGGGTCTTGTTGCGGATGAGGGCAAGGATGCGGCCGGGCGTTCCCACCACGATGTGAGGGCAGTTCTTCTTCAGCACGTCCTCGTCCTTCTTGATGGACATGCCCCCGAAGAACACGGCGGCCTTGACTGTGGGCATGTACTTGGAGAAGCGCTCGTACTCTTTGCTGATCTGGAAGGCCAGCTCTCGCGTGTGGCACATGACGAGCACTGACACCTGGGAAAGAGAGAGGGGTGTTGCAGGTTAACAGGTTACCCGTTTGTCAGCGCAATTTGATTCTAATACATTTACATTTTTGGCATTTAGCAGACGCCTTATTCCAAAGCGACTTACAATCAATACATTTGACTAAGCAAGTGAATCATCAATCCACCAGTCGTATCAGAAAGAATAATCGAGCTCAGGCCAGGGGCCATTGGCAGTCTCAGTGATAGAAGGAAAACGTTTATATATATAGACACTGGAGAACAGAGACACTACAAGGGGGGCAGTAGAAGTCATAGGGTACACAGTAGGGGTGTAACGGATCACGGAAATTCCGTGATCCGTTCGGATCGCCCTCCACGGTTCGGAACGCATGTGTACCGCGGATCAATTGCAAAATGTTAACAAGTAATATTATATTACTTAATATCTATTGTAAATCACAATGTAGAGTTGCCATGAAAAGATAGACGCGACAGTTGCGGGCTTTGTTTGACTCTAAAGCGCAACGATAGGTTGAGAATGCGAAAGAAAAAGAATCTGTTGTTTGCTCACTACGCGTGAAACTGGGAATCCACAACAACAAGGCTGCGTTCGTAAATCCGCTCTGGAATCTGATCAGCGCTCAAGGAACGCCTCTTGTCCAATCAAATTACTTGGTCGCTTTATGACGTCGGACCCAGTGTGCGCTCCGGCGCTCTCAAAGCGAATTTACGAACGCGGCCCAAGTGTGTCATGTTACGTTGTTCGGCGGAGAAGAACTCAAAATGCCTCCCTCGTCATTTAAATCCCATGTATGGGAGCACTTTGGCTTCTCTGTCAACTATGACGGGAGGCACGAAAAAGGTAGCTCGACAACTTCTGATAATGTAGGCATTTTTTTCATACCATGTTCAAAATAAGGGTTCACTTTATTATTTAGTTAAAAGTGGTATAAAACATGTTTATTCATCTGCTTTAAAGAGCCCAGTGACTCACTGCTGCAACCAGGCGCCTCCTCCCTCTCTCCTATCATTTAAATTGAGTGTATTTCAGTATAATTATGTAGAATATGTTATATATATATATGTGTATATATATATATATATATATATATTACCAGTTTTGACATCTAGAATGTTGTTGGTTTTTGTCACATAGTAAAAGTGGTGTTTTTACAGAATTCAAGGAAAAAGCAGTTTTTATAAAAAACAAAAATGTTTTGTGTTGATCCGAAAAATGATCCGATCCGTGACTCAAAAACCGTGACACGATCCGATCCGTGAGTTAGGTGATCCGTTACACCCCTAGTACACAGTAAAGGGGAAAAGCGGGTGTCTCAGGAGGAGCAGTTAAAGTGTAACCTGAAGAGATGGGTCTTCAGTAATAAACATTTAAATGGAAGAAGTTTTGCTCTTAACCTTTCATTAGGAGGTTATTCTTACTGATGATTAAAGCAAAAAATAAAAGCACTGTAATAAATCTTATTTCAAAGAATCATGTCCTGTGTGAAGTACTGACCTGTCCGTCCACAGGCTCGATCTGCTGTAGTGTGGCGAGCACGAACACGGCTGTCTTACCCATACCAGACTTGGCCTGGCACAGGATGTCCATCCCCAGGATGGCCTGAGGGATGCACTCGTGTTGGACTGGGGGGGAAGAGGGTCATATGTTTAATACTGGGGCATTCACAAACATGCAAGGCAAGTTTATTTGTATAGCACATTTCATACAACAGGGGCAATTCAAAGTGCAACAAGCATGAAAGACAATGATAGTCTGGACAGAATATCCATTGTGTCTAGTTTCGGCCATCAAAATCCACAAGTGGGCCATCACCTGATGGCCACTCATTTATAATCATTCACCGATGTCCTCCACTCAATGTCTACTAACTACACAAACACCGCAATCAGCTATTCAAGCCCTTCGTTCGTACTCCTCCCACCCCTTTTCCACCACCCACTCTAGACACGCTTTAAACATTTCTTTGCTTGAAAGCCTGCACAGCTCAGACCAGTCCAGTGCTTCCATTTCACCTAACAAGGATACTCCACTTTCAAATACACATCTCCCCTCCCAGGTGTGCCGCCCCGTGTACTCACCTTCGGAGGGATGCTCAAAGCCACAGTCGACGATGGCGCGGAGCAGCTCGGGCTTGAGCAGGAAGTCCCTGAACCCGGAGCTGTGGATGGAGACGTAGGAGCCCTTCACCTCCTTCTTGCCGGCCGGGGCCGCCGTCTCAGGCGCTCCCTGCGGCTCCTCGTCCTCTTCATAGTCGAGCAGCTCGTTGTCAACGTCATTCTCTGCCATACTGTTCTGTGAGAAAGAAAGGGGGGGAGGATGATATATAATGTAATATTATAATGTAGCCGTTAATCCAGGCCAGGTGAGATTTTGAAAGGGAGCCCTGGCGAAGAGGCAACAGCAGCAATAATGTCTGGCTGTTCACACCTGCTACCCCCCCATGTAGCCCCCTACCACACACAAACACACTACATTGTTATAGATAGAGCTACGATGACCGTTTATTAATTACTCGACGGGGTGGAATAATAGACGGCCCTGTTCTAAATGGACATACAGACACGACCATCATAACACAGTACTATGTATATATACTATGTATACTACCTAC
Source organism: Nansenia antarctica (assembly GCF_963989245.1). Classification (NCBI taxonomy): domain Eukaryota; kingdom Metazoa; phylum Chordata; class Actinopteri; order Argentiniformes; family Microstomatidae; genus Nansenia; species Nansenia antarctica. The sequence goes on from NC_137675.1 coordinate 50,764,861, forward strand.
GACGGATGGGAAAGCTGTCGCCGGTTGCCAGTCGGGGCCTTCTCATCCAACCAAGCCAGCCAGGACCACTACAAGTCTCTCTACTAGAGGATCTAGCCTGTGGCCCAAAGCGAGTCGCTAGAGGCTCAACGTCAACAGCCCAACTACTGATTTACAAACATGAACAACATCAGCTACACCAGACATATCGCAGTATTAGGTTAATGACTGGAAGCGTCTGAGTGAGTGTCGCTGGCATCCGTAGCGGACTATGCTAAGCTAATGGAAACAATGAGATCCGGCTCCGTTCAGGAACGGTAATGTAGCTTAGCTGGCTACGTTAGCTAAACAAACGACTCAACGTGACTCACATTGAACGACGAACACGCTCTGATCATATGTCGCCGTTGCGGAGTTGTCACAATGTTATGGTTTACTCTGATCGCAGAGCTTTGCACGATTTGAGCCATTTGGACCGGACAAGTCTTCATGTCCCTGCAGCTGGCTACTAGCTCACGAAGCAAACCTGACAAACCGGATTAAAAATGACAAATGTTTTATCATCTGTTCCAGGAAAAGCATTTAGGGCGCACTTAACCGTGTATCACGAATAAACTGAGACGTTGTGATAAAGTCAGAATGCCTTCAGAATCAATCATGTTGCCGACTTACCTTGTGGTTGTGTTAGATCTCAACCTCCGTAAAATGCTCGTCAACACCACGTGGGAAGGCCTCGGTTTATACGACTACCCGGAACTACCGCCTCCATAAAATGCAGCCATATCATTGGTGGAATTACGCGTCGATTTGCGCAACCTACTTTTAATCTGTTCAGGATTGGACAAGACAGCCTGCCAATCACCAGTCGGACACAGTAAAGTAGAAGACCAGAAAGAAGCGGGATTGGTCCGGGATTGATACTGGAATGGTGTAAATAGATTGGTTGAGCCTAGTTTTGGGGCCAGCCGCCAGACTGTTTACTAACCCTAGCCTTATTAGCGATAACAGTATATCAATATCTATCTCACACGCACATGCACTCACACACTTACTCATTATTATTATTATTATTATTATTATTATTATGACATTGCACTGCAAATTAATATTGTTTGATTGTTGCGTTATTCAGGAATTGATTACCCTAAAGCATTTCTTTACATTGTATCCTGTATATTGTGTAAATGACAATTGATTTGAATTGATTTGACCTAACCCTAGCCGTAACACTTCCCAACCCTAACCTTTAGCCCTAACACACACACACACACACACACACACACACACACACACACACACACACACACACACACACACACACACACACACACACACACACACACACACACACACACACACACACACAGTAGTAACTATGTGGAGATCAGAGCCATACTACGTAGAGAAAGAGCATTCTTTGTAAAGATTGATGTTCCTGTTTTTCAGGAATCCATACCTTCTCTCCAACCACACCTCCTTCTTCAATATGTAAAAGTATTCTGCTTCTCCTGAGGTCTTCCATTCCTGGTTGGTATTTAGATTACATTAGATTCAACTTTATTGTCATTGACAGAGTACAAGTACTAAGACAACAAAACATATAGCTTGGCATCTAAACAGGTGGAAATCGTAGCATAGTGCAAAATACAGGATTATATAGACAATGCATGGTATGACAGTATACAGTATTACAGTGAGTATTAAGTAAATTAATATAAACAGTCAATATACATGTGATGAATGTCAATATGATATGTACAGTTAAGATAATAATAATAATAATACTTATATAGCGCTTTTCTAGACACTCAAAGACGCTTTACAAACTGAAAAGATCGAGTAGTACTAGTAGTCATTTTTGGAAAAGTGATCATATCATATCTATCATATCGACTTCACCCCCGTCCACCCCAGCAACTCCATCGTAAAGTTTGCAGACGACACCACCGTGGTGGGCTGCATCTCGGGGGGGGGGACGAGGCGGCGTACAGGGATGAGGTAGAGCAGCTGAGCAAGCTGTGCAAGGTTAACAACCTGCTGCTGAACCAGTCAAAGACCCAGGAAATCATCGTGGACTTCAGGAGGAAAAAATCTGAGGTCCAGCCCCTGCTCATCGACGGAGAGAGCGTGGAGAGAGTCTCAACCCTCCGATTCCTGGGGGTGCACATACAGGATGACCTGTCCTGGAAGAACAACACAGCAGCCATCATCAAGAAGGCACAACAGCGGCTCTACTTCCTGAGAGTCCTCAGGAAGGACCACAACAAGCAGGAGATACTGGTGGCCTTCTACCGCTGCGCAGTGGAGAGCATCCTCACCTACTGCATCTGCAACTGGTTCTCCAGCTGCACAGCCGCAGAGAGAAATGCGCTACAGAGAGTCGTGAGAACAGCCCAGAAGATCACCGGCGCCCCCCTCCCCTCTCTGGAAGAGCTGTACAGCACACGCTGCCTCAGGAAGGCCTCCAAGATCTCCAGAGACCCATCCCACCCTGGGTACGAACACTTTGCCCGGCTGCCCTCGAAAAGGCGGTACAGGACCATGGCCGCAAGGACAAACAGACTGAAGCTCAGCTTCTACCCCAGGGCCACCCAGGCCCTGAACACAGCAAAGACCTAGGTTCTGGGCCCTGGACAGTCTGGACGGATTGATGGCAGCTGCTGGATTGAAAAATCAGGTGTAGTGCTGAGGCACAAATGTGTACATTTCAAGCCTGCAAACTGCGACACTTTAAATGAATGTGCAATAACACTATGTGCAATATGACAACCCTAGTCGTTTTATCTGTACAGTATAGTATAGTGGATAGTGTACATAGCCTTTATTTATGTAAACCAGCTCCTTTCCCTTCTTGTTTTTTTTAGTTTTTTTTTCTTTCCTAGCACCAGGGGAGCCACCCCTCCCAAATTTCGTTGTTTGGTACCTGTACTATAGCAATGACAATAAAGACCATTCATTCATTCATTCATTCATATGTATACATCATATCTATCATATAATATCTATCATATCTATACAATACATCATATCATATTATAATTTTTAGATTACTAACTCTAAATCTAGGTGTCTTTGTAGGACAATCTATTCTGTATACTGCAATTACACCTAGATTTTGGGCGGAGAAGCGGTGAACAAGCAACGCCAGCGTCCTCTCTCGACCGGCATTTTTGATAAGATAAGTACAGTATGATATACAGAACAAAGGCGATGGATATAGATACATGTACGGTATGAAATGTACAGATCAAGGGCAATAGGTCTTGAGGTATGGAACATATGTAAGATGTGCAAACAGCAGTAGTGCAAAGCTACTATTAAGTCTTGAGTGTGCAATATTCCTCCTGTTGGGGGGTGGAGAGAGGCTGGGGGGTAGAGGTATTGGGGGGGCTGGGAGGGGGACAGAGGTAGAGAGGCTGGGGGGTAGAGGTATAGGGGGGCCTGGGAGGGGGGCAGAGGTAGAGAGGGTGGCCAGAGGACTAGGCTACTGCCAGGATTTTGAGTCCAGCAGATTAACAGCTGCAGGGAAGATGTTCGTGAACTGTTTGTGGTTGTACAGCCTCCTGTGTGGGAGGAGGGCAAACCGTCCGTGATTGGGGTGTGAGGTATTTGTTCCTGAGGGAACCCAAACAGGTTTCTGACTCTCTTATTCTATAAAACAACATTCCATGCAGTCATTAAGTGGTGTCTCCACATATTACAGTACTACAGTATTCATTTGAAATAGTAGCCAAATTAATTAATTATCTACAGACACGCACACACACACAAACACACACACACACACACACACACACACAAACACACACACACACACACACACACACACACACACACACACACACACACACACACGTCTTTACCTTGGCAGGGATGGACATGGAGCAACTTTGAGGTTTATTTAGCATTCCTTTTATTAAACTTGTATGGCTTCAGTGAGGTATGGATGTGAGACTTTACATTACACTTTACATACTATAAGTAAAAGTCTCAGCTACACATAAAAGAAAGGTATCCCATTGCATAACTTGGCAGATGTCATATAGAGCCAATTGTCAAATCTACACGTGCATATCCAGTAGTTCTACAAAGAGCATATCAAGTAAGCCAACACACATGTATTAGTGATATTATTTGCACAAAAGTACAAAAAAAGATATGCAGAAATAATATATAAAAAAGAGTTTTAATAATAGAAACCATATTATGTGTTTCCGCTGGTTGTGTTTGCTTCAACTTATCTATGCAACAGTGAAAGCACTGTGATCTCCACATTTCATTCCTCTACTCCTTGTCAGTTGTTTTACTTCATGGGGAACACATCCTCATTATAAACATCTAACCTTTCAGTAGTACAAAGTGCTCATGTTCAGAACAAACATTTAATAGTAGGCTATTAATTTCCGCTCCAGCTGAATTGTGTGAATCCATTGCAAAAAGTAGTTAAACTTGTTAATATCAAGGTTGGTCTTATTATTAAGACTTATTGGTCTTTTAAGTCTTTTCTATATATTCAGTTTCCTTGAATGGTAGAGCTTTTCAACTTCATAAAAGCTCATTGTCTCAGTGCCAGACAGCTTGTTTGGGTCCAGCTCTTCATCCCAGACATGTGCCCTCCCTGCTGAGGCCTAGCCTGCACCATTGTCCCGTCAGACCAACATGGGAGAAAGGTCAGAACTTCAGTAAGCCTGCGGGGGCTTAGAACTCTGGGCTCCGCAGCCATAGGGACAAAATGAACAACCATTCTATCTCAATGTCTGATCCTGAACAGTAGGACATTCATTCATACAGTCTTATATAGCCTTCTTCAAAAAGACGGGGTTTGGGGAGTCTGACTTAGCGCTTACGTGGATGAAAAGAGACTCTCTCCAGAGGAAGCAAAGACTCCTCAGTCTGCACATTCAGTGCAGCCTGCTTGCCTGCTTAGTCAAACTCTTTTTTTTTTTTCTCTTAGTGTAACATACACATACCCGTTATTTCAACAGTACGGTGATGTAAGGCATCAAACGAT
>NC_137675.1:50774850-50789850 GCF_963989245.1 Nansenia antarctica
GGGGATAGGTTTGTAGAGGAGGGCCTGGTGGAGGTATGGGGTTGGGGTTGGGTTTTGGCACCGCTGGAGGAGGAGCTCTGGTTACTGGGGGGGGTGGTGGTGGGGGTGGGGGGGTCGAGGGGGAGGCAGACCACCTTGTCTCGAGACAGCTGCACGGTGCCTGCCAGCACGGACACCATGAGCATCAGCACCACCAGGTACTCCATGAACACCTCCCACCAGGGCTTCAGCAGCTTGTAGCTGCCCTGCCGCTCGCTCAGAGGGGACAGCTCTGACAGGGAGAACATGCTGATGCGGGGAGGAGGGAAACTTCTGTCGAAACAATTGTACCCTCTGAGGTTCTCTTGTGAGCCACCCAGTAACGGATGAAAAATGCTTAAGATGTTTAAGAGGATCTGGTCACATGACTTGTCAGGACCACCAGCGGGGCCAGATCAGATCCACCTCACTGGGGAAATGCTGCTGGAGAGACTGGAGGGAAAACGACAAAAGAATTAGAAACGGCAAAGTGAAAAAGCAACATTTGATGTAATAGAACCTTCGGAAAAGGAACAGTGTACTCTGCAGCCCAGTGGGTTAATTTAACAGGAAAGAGGTTGTGGATTAGAACAGTTACAAGGTTTAAACAAAGCTTTCCCTGTGTGAAAGCTATAATGTTCCTAAACTACTTTTGCGTCACAGTTTAGGATCATAGGATAAGATGTGAACTGTTGTTTGCCTGGAACACAGTGTATAGCCCCATGACACACTGACATAACAATTACAGTCGGCTGTAAAAAAATCATAATATTATTGCCTCTGTTTTTAATGACAAACATAAATGGCCTATGCAAGCAGGCTGAATATTATGAAACCCCCCATTTGCAAGTGGCTTTAGGTTGCATATGTGCACATTGTACTGGATTGCATAATCAGAGCATCTGATTGATCAGTGGAGCAGGAACAAAAGCCATCTTTCAACTACTTGTTAACAATGTGACACAATTTCTAGGAAAGTCCGACAAGAGTAAAACGTACCTGTTATCACTACCTGTTATCACTGCATGATTGTCAGACCACTCTTCTCCCGAACTTTGTTAAGCGCATCTGTTTATCAAACGGTGTCCCGAACACAGAGCATTGATGCCAGTCACTCAGAGCAGAGAACCCGGGCGGCCGCTCTGGGCGACTCCAGTCCGGCGCGGTCCGGTTCTCTCGAGAATAGCCCATGAAACTTCATTACCAACTTATTCAGTTGCGGTCGGTGACTCATGTTGAGAGTGGGGCGGTAGTAGTGAAAAACAAGGGGGCATTGGCTCTTTAACAGTTGTCATGACGAAGGGGGATGTCGACGAAAAAATCTAATTCAACCCAGCCCAGTTATTCTACTCTGGTAAATTGCTTGACAAAGAAGAATACATGGTACTTATTTAATTTAAAAAAAGATAAACATTGTCTTGGCACTAATTCCCATTAAAGTTAAATCGATTAGTTATGAAATGTGTATCATAAGACTATGGCCTCAAGTGACAGAAGAAAAAAAGTGTTGAATGAAGTCAATGCATTGATGTGTCACATCCACCAGGTGTCATTAATGTTCAAGACACCCTGACATTAGCCTTTATACTAATTTAATACTTGTGGAGAAAACCTGGGTTCATGTTTAGAAGAGGTTTATGGGCAATCTACACACTTTATATTGAGAATAATCTCTGGTTATAACCACAGACAGAGCATGTCTATAAAGACAGTACTGCAATCGACACATTTTAGAGCAAATCGTAAAGACACACCCCCCTAAGTAGAAATAATTGAACAATCTACTCACTTGTTACTTTCCACCTCTTCCCCATAATCCTAATCCATGGATGAATTATCTTAATTTGATGGATAGACATAAATCTGATTAGGGGCCATTTCTACTCTAAGTGATAAGTATAGTATAACAGTATTTCCCCTCAAATCAAAGGCTATTAACCTGCCAAATCTGCAATAATAACAATAACAATAATAATAATAATAATAATAAACGTTATTATTTTATTATTAGCACCCTTTTAAAAAAGTGTAAATGGTTTACAAATGTGCAGATAAAACAGATATGCAAATAAAAACACAAGTAATATATAAGCAGGAAAACAGTCAAACATAACACATTAAACAGAATAAGGGCAAATCAATTAAAGGCTAGTCTATAAAAATATATATTTTAAAGAGATTTAAAAGAAAATACAGTTGCTATAATGCTATAATACTGTTAATAACATGTAACTAAGATCACAAAGAGAGTCAAGTGTTTTTGAATGCTTCCAGGACCTAAAAAAAAGCTATATGGCGAGAAAACATGAAAATTAAAAGTAGCAACAGGCTTTATTGGAAAACCACTGTCAATGCAAACACTCAGGCTCTTGTGAAAGTAATCAAATTTAAGATTGTTTTCAATGCTTTGCAAGTGTGCCTACATTTCTCTGTGCTATTTTATACCTGCCAGTTTACATGTTTCGTTAAGCAGGTGTCTGCTGTTACTCTTCTTTCTGGGTCAGATGGTTTCTGATGCTAAATCAAATGGTGAGAGAGCCACAATATGATGTATCGTTCACAGTGTGTTGTGTGTGTTGAGTTGTGTGTGTGTGTGTGTGTGTGTGTGTGTTGAGTTTGTGTGTGTGTGTGTGTGTGTGCATGCGTGCGTGCGTGCGTGTGTGTGTGTGTGTGTGTGTGTAGGACTGGGTGCAGCCTTGCAGGTAACCTGAGAGGGAAATCTCAAGAGAGTGTGAAGCACAGCTGTGTTGATTCTTTACATCATCTCTTATTTAATAGACACGTTTTCAGCAGTGCATCCTAATACAGTAAATGGTAAACTAACCTCCAGATACGTATTTTTCACACTTACGTATGTTTCACACTTGTACCAGTAGTTGAATGAACAATGAGAAATGAGTACATCTGTTGTTCATATTGTATCTCTCCCAGCCTGCTTTACTGCCATTGCTTTTATATCTGTTTTTATCACATCTGGAACACATGACATCTACAAAAAACATGAAAACTATTTTAGTTAGGGCTAAATTTGACCAAATTGTGATTAATTTGTGATTAATCATAGTAAACAATGCAATAAGCGATTAACAATAGGAGAAGACAATATCCTGTTACCGTGTGTGTTTGTGTAACCCCTGTTTGTTTATTGTGTGTGTGTGTGTGTGTGTGTGTGTGTGTGTGTGCTTATACTTGGGTATGTAGATTTTTCTTCAGCATCTTAAGGTTTTGAACAGGAAATATCAGTGGAGCCCAGGGCCGTAGCAGAGGTCAGAGGTCAGCCCACCAGGGTTCAGGAAGAATCCTCTCCTCTCAACAACATAGTGGATCATCTGAGCACTGACACAATAACATAATTCATCAAATAAAAATGCATTTCATCGCAGTATTTTTCAAACCTCACTTTTTTTTTTACCCCACCCTGGACCTTGGCCCGCCTTGGCGACGCCTGGGCCAGCCAATGGGCTGGCGCAGTGTAATTCAGCTTCCGATGAGGTCACGCAGGGGGCGTTCCCATAGTGAGATACGAAACGAATACTATGAAAGAGAACGAGCTTTATTTGAATATCAAACCATAAGCATCAATCAGAATCAAGTGCATCTCTTGAAACAGTTGTAGAGAAACACGCGCTTAGCATAGCATAGCTAAAGCAAGCCTCGAGAGAGGTTAAATCAAGAGTTGTATATTATTTTAAAATAATACAACACTGTTTATCGTAAAATGGGGGAAATCGTTCATTTACAAGCGGGTCAATGTGGAAATCAGATCGGCGCAAAGGTGGGTTTTGTTAGAGGCCATAAAGCAGCTAGCTAGTTGAATCTATTAGAGCTAGTTAGCTATCTGCCTAGCTTTCTGTCTGTCTAACTGTAGCACTTAATCATGAGGGGCCATTTGACCCCTGTGTGTAAAAAAAAAAAAAAGTGTTATATCTTTGCACTCGATAAAATTTCAGGACCCTCCTTTCATGACTTTTCCTAGATATGTGCGTTCTACCACCCAGTATCCATACATTTTCAAAATCACTTTAGGATAAGCTAGTTATAAAGCTATTTTGCAGTTTTTCTCTGTAGGAAGCAACCAACTAGTGGTCGTTGTGTAAATATCAGGTTAGCATTTTAAAAGAGGCGGTTCTTTTAGTAGGTAAAAAGGCACGGCTGTTCTCATGCTAGCTGTCTATCTGTCTGATGCTTCTTCAACCACTAACTGCGAACAGCAAACATTAGCTGGGTTGCTAGCCAATATACAGTACACCTATGTGTTTATTAAAGAGCAACATCAGGTTGCGCATTATTTATTACTTCATTTGCAAGTCTCCCGCCTCGTCCTGGCTCATGAAATGAAAAAAAGAATCCAATTTTGCCATGAACTTATGAAGCGTTATCGTGCATGTTTGACTGGCTGCAACCATGGAAACAACATGAACCCTTCCTTCACCTTCTGCAGTTCTGGGAGGTGATCAGTGATGAACACGGCATCGACCCCACAGGGACCTACCACGGGGACAGCGACCTGCAGCTAGAGAGGATCAACGTCTACTATAATGAGGCGACAGGTGGGTGACATGCACAGAGGAAACATTAATAAAAACTCATCTTTTTAATATTGCCTTAAAATGACTATTATTTTCTAAATGTATATTTTAATGTTAGTTGATGAATCTATATATTTGTATATATTTGTATTTACATCTTATAAGTAATTCTTATAATTATTTTGTTTATTTTGTTCGATGCCCCTTGGATTGTATGGTTTATTCATGTTTTATTATGTACTTTATATTATATTTTGTTGTGTGTTTTATTGATTACTATTGTTTTATTGTTTTTTTTATGCTGTGTGGATATGTTAAAGCACTTTGAGCTGCTATGTTTGCAGGAAAAGTGCTATACAAATAAAGGTTATTATTATATAGCTGTAATGTGCTGCTACTAGTGACAGTCATAAGTAAAGTTATGACATTCATCCTATTACATTTGTGTTCCAGGAGGAAAATAAATATGTCCCCAGAGCCATCTTGGTGGATCTGGAGCCGGGCACTATGGACTCTGTTCGCTCAGGACCCTTTGGACAGATCTTTAGACCAGATCATTTTGTATTCGGTAAGAAGAGTTCATAGGTGTTCGATCTGCATTTGATAAACAAAGCTAAACAAATATTACATATTACATTTCATATTACACAAATATTACATTTCAAGTGTTTTGTGTTGAAAATGAAGGCTGAGCTGGAGAAATTGTTAAATGTTTTTAACATATAATATAACAATATAACATAATAATAATAATAATAATAATAATAACAACAGATAATACTGTCTTCTACCTAATTTCTTAAAATGTCTCATTTTGTTTTGTTTTATGTGCTTACTGCTCACAGGACAGAGTGGTGCTGGCAACAACTGGGCCAAAGGCCATTACACAGATTCAGATTCAGATTCAGATAACGTTTATTGCCATTATGCATACACATATAGGAATTTGCTTCGACATTACAGTAAGTGCGTTTATACTTTTTTCACGTGTCAAAAAACAGGACAACACAGGACAGACAACAGTGCATTGGATAGTGCAATATAAAGTAAAGTGCAGTGCAGAGTTTTTACAGTGAGTCCAGTGCATATTCAGTCCTGGGCAGACTTGGGGGCGGGGGGGAGGGGGAAGCCAGAGTCATTTATCAGCCTGGCGGCTGAGGGGTAGAAACTGAGCCTGTGGCGGGCCTTCAGTGCCTTAGGCAGCCGCAACCTTCTTCCAGAGGGAAGCAGGGTGAGGAGGCCGTGGCCGGGGTGGAAGGGGTCTGCCATGATCTTCCTTGCCCTCCTCAGAGCCCTGGTGTCATGCAGGGAGTTGAGGGAGGGCAAGGGACAGCCGATCACCCTCTCTGCTGAACGTAACACCCGCTGCAACTTGGCCTTGTCCTTGGTCGTTGCAGCAGGGAACCAGGTGATGATGGAGTGGGTGAGGATGGACTCATGATGGCCGTGTAAAACTGGACCATCATGGACCTCGGCAGCCTGAGTTTCCTCAGCTGCCGGAGGAAGAACATCCTCTTCTGGGCCTTCTTCGTGAGGGCCTCGGTGTTCCGCTCCCACTTGAGGTCCCGGGAGATGGTCATGCCTAGAAAGCGGCATGACTCCACGGAGGCCACCGGGGTACCTCCCAGCGTGATGGGAGGGGGCAGGGCTGCTTTCCTACGGAAGTCCACCACCATCTCCACTGTTTTCAGAGCATTGAGCTCCAGATTGTTTAAACTGCACCAGCTCTGCAGCCCCTCGATCTCACCCCTGTAGGCAGATTCGTCCCCCCCGGAGATGAGGCCCACCAGGGTGGTGTCGTCTGCAAACTTCAGGAGCTTGACCGAGGGGTGGCGGGAGACACAGCTGTTGGTATAAAGGGAGAATAGTGCTGGAGACAGGACGCAGCCCTGCGGGGAGCCCGTGCTGGTGGACCTGGAGCTGGAAATGCTCTTCCCCAGCTTCACCCGCTGAGACCTGTCAGTCAGGAAGTCCGTGATCCACCTGCAGGTGGAGTCCGGCACCTGCAGCAGGGATAGCTGGTGCTCCAGGATGTGTGGGAGGATCGTGTTGAAGGCCGAGCTGAAGTCCACGAACAGGATTCTGGCGTAGTTGCCTGCAGTGTCTAGGTGTTCTAGTACGTAGTGCAGAGCCATGTTCACGGCGTCCTCCGTGGATCTATTGGCTCTGTACGCGAACTGCAGGGGGTCCAGCACAGGATCTGTGATGAGCTTCAGGTAGGCCAGGACAAGGCGCTCCAGGACCTTCATGACGACAGAGGTCAGAGCGACGGGTCTGTAGTCGTTGAGGCCTGTGACCTTGGCCTTCTTGGGGACGGGGATGATGGTTGATGCCTTGAAGCACGCTGGGACGTGACACAGCTCCAGCGAGGCGTTGAAGATGTAGGTAAACACCGGGGCCAGCTGGTCGGCGCAGTGCTTCAGGACAGAGGGAGAGACGGAATCCGGACCAGCTGCCTTCCGGGGATTCTGCCTCTTAAACAGTCTGTTTACCTCTCGCACTGTGACAGAGAGAGGGGGTGGGGAAAGGGGGGTGGGGGTGGGCGGGGCGGGTGAGGAGGGGGGAGGGAGGGGGGGGGGAGGGGGGAGGGTGGGGGTAGCAGGAGGGACATTGGCCCCCCTGGGGGACGGGGGTGGTCGTTGTAGCCGGGGGGGGTGGAGGGAGAGGGCGGGGGTGGGCGGGAACCTCTCTTTCTCAAACCTACAGTAGAACTTGTTCAGCTCGTTAGCGAGAGGGAGGTTGTCGGACATCAGCGGGGACTTGGGTTTGTAGTTGGTGATGGTCTTTAGGCCTTTCCAGACGGAGGCGGAATCCCCCTCAGAGAGCTGTTGCTGCAGCTTCTCCGAAAAGCGATGCTTCGCCTCCTTCACCGCTTTGGCGAACCTGTACTTGGCCTGCTTGACCCGGTCCACGTCCCCAATGCGCCTAGCCACCTCCTTCTCTGACCTCAGACGCCTGAGTTGGGATGAAAACCAGGGCTTGTCGTTGTTGAAGGACTTCCTGGAGCGGAGGGGGACACACACCTCCTCGCCAAAGCTGATAAATGATGTAACAGTGTCTGTGTATACATCCAGATTGTTACCAGCCTCTGGCCCCGCCCACTCCACCAAGTCCTGGTCACAGCCTGCACTCTCCAACCAGGCGCAGAGTCGCTCACATGCCTCACTGGACCACACCCTGAAGCGCCGTACAACAGGTTTAGAGAGTTTTAACCTCTGCCTGTAGCGAGGGATCAGGTGTATGAGGATGTGGTCACTGTAGCCCAGTGCAGCACGGGGGACAGAATGGTAGGCTTGACAAGCTGTACAGTAGCAATGGTCCAGAGTGTTCACCCCCCTGGTGGGACACGTGACTTGCTGCCTGTATTTGGGGAGCGCCCGGCTAAGATTAGCCTGGTTAAAATCCCCCAAAACAACAACAAAACTGTCCGGGTAACTACGTTCCACACTCATCAATTGCTCTGCCAGTGTGTCTACTGCTGCGGTGACGTCAGCATCAGGTGGAATGTAGACACACGCGAGAATGAATGAGCTGAACTCGCGGGGGGAATAGAATGGACGGCAGAGGATGAATAGGGATTCTATAGCCGTGGAACAGTGTTTGTGGAGCACTGTCACCTCGGAACTCCAGCGCACGTTTACAAAGAACATTAACCCCCCACCCCTAGACTTGCTCACCGCCTCGAAGTCTCTGTCAGCCCGGAACGCGGAGAATCCCTCTAGCTCCACCGCCTCGTCAGGGACAGATGAAGATAGATGCGTCTCCGTGAACGCGAAGACAGTCGAGGAGTGGAAGTCGCTGTTCCTCGCAACGAGACACCGGAGTTCATCCATTTTATTGCATAGGGAGTTCACGTTGCTCAGGAATATGCCCGGTAGTGGTGGTCGCGTCCCTCTCCGCCGAAGGCGAACCAAGCAGCCGGCTCTCCGACCTCGCTGCCTTCTGATCCACCTCACAGCTCTGGCGAAAAACGCGGTCCCCCTCACAAGCATATCCAGAATGTCCGTGGAACGGGTGAGTAGTTTGGGGAAGATGTCCGGTGGGGTTAAACCCCTCATGTGCAGTAGAACGTCGTTTGTGTACGACGTTAGGCAGGACACAGAGACACAGAACAGACAGAACACAACAAACTGTAGCGCCATAGAGGGAGCGGAGCTGGAGGACTCTGTCCTGGACGTGGTGCGGAAGGAGGCGGAGACCTGCGACTGTCTCCAGGGCTTCCAGCTGACTCACTCCCTGGGCGGGGGCACGGGGTCCGGCATGGGAACCCTACTGATCAGTAAGATCCGCGAAGAATACCCCAACAGGATCATGAACACCTTCAGCGTGGTGCCCTCTCCTACCGTGGTGGAGCCGTACAACGCCACTCTGTCGGTGCACCAGCTCTGCACGGACGAGACCTACTGCATCGACAACGAGGCGCTGTATGACATCTGCTTTCACACGCTGAAGCTCACCACCCCCACGTACGGAGACCTGAACCACCTGGTCTCAGCCACCATGAGCGGCGTCACCACCTGCCTGCGCTTCCCCGGCCAGCTGAACGCCGACCTCCGTAAGCTAGCTGTCAACATGGTGCCCTTTCCCCGCCTGCACTTCTTCATGCCGGGCTTCGCCCCTCTCACCAGTAGGGGGAGCCAGCAGTACCGCGCCCTGACGGTCCCCGAGCTCACCCAGCAGATGTTCGATGCCAAGAACATGATGGCGGCGTGCGATCCGCGCCACGGGCGCTACCTGACGGTGGCGGCCATCTTCCGCGGTCGCATGTCCATGAAGGAGGTGGACGAGCAGATGCTGAACGTCCAGAACAAGAACAGCAGCTACTTCGTGGAGTGGATCCCCAACAACGTGAAGACGGCCGTGTGCGACATCCCGCCCCGGGGGCTCAAGATGGCCGCCACCGTCATCGGCAACAGCACGGCCATCCAGGAGCTGTTCAAGCGCATCTCTGAGCAGTTCACCGCCATGTTCCGCCGCAAGGCCTTCCTGCATTGGTACACAGGCGAGGGCATGGACGAGATGGAGTTCACGGAGGCGGAGAGTAACATGAACGACCTGGTGTCAGAGTACCAGCAGTACCAGGACGCCACGGCCGAGGAGGAGGGGGAGTTTGAGGAGGAGTTACAGAAAAAGTGTTACAGAAAAAGTTGGCGCTGGTGCTGATGAGCTGATCAGTGAGAGGCAGCTTGCTGGAGTGGAGAGACTGGTTTTCCCCTTGTTCTCACATTAAATACCCCAACCATATGCAAATGCAATGACGTGACATGCATATTTTTGTGTCATGTATATTATTTCCATTTAAAAATAGATTAATCAATTCAAGTCATATATGATTTTATTCTATACAACATGGTTAGTTTGAATGTATTGTCAGTACATTCTAATAATATGGATTACTTTGTGTTTTAGCATCTCAAACCCCCAAAATGTCAGGTGGCGCAACCGTCTCAACAAAGGAACAGATTAAGAACACTGTTAAAAGTGGTATTTTAATAATAATATATTCAATATAAAATACTGTGGCATGATTTTATGTTTGAAACCTTTCAAATAAACACACATTTACAAATAACAATAGTTTTAAAGCTATTGAGATAATTGAGGAACTTTTGTCCCGTAAAAGAAATTCCTCAAATGTCAGGGTGGCACAACCGTAAACATGGGACTTTTATTTTGAAATCAAGAGACTATTGCATCAGCCAAATGTTTCATCATCCAGAGGACCCTGTCTGACATCTGTGGCTGAGTGAAAAGATTTGTAGAGCGCTCTCAAATATTGATAAAAATAGATAGTTTCACCTCAGAGGTAGGAGGGTATATTTTCCATGTCAGGTGGTACAACCAATGTAAAACTAGGAAAATGTTATTTTATCATAAAACTACTATTCTGTTTTAAAATGATTTGTATGATATTGCTAGCATAGGTCAAAGCTAATGCAGGTGTCCAAGTAGAAGCCTGTTTAATTTGAAATCAGTGGCAAAAGTCAGGTGGTGCAACCGGTATGTCAGTTGGCGCAACCACAATTAATGCCACTATATGGAATAAATAATGTTATTTAAAGCTCCAAGATGCTCTAAAATGTGTATTTGTGTCTACTTAAATATATATTAACACTTAAACATTTCACGATTATAATGTCTTTAATTTTAATAATTTTATATGCCACTATCAGTGAAGGAAAAAGCAGCCCAAAAACAATGATTATTATGTATTTATTTTGTCTAATAGATATAGATAATAGACACATGACAAAGATTTCACTTAATAAATAAATAATAGGAAAATATAAATACTTTTACAAATAATTGGTTGCGCCACCTGACAGTTTTTGAGCAATTAAGTTAGAAATACAGTAAAAATAAATAAATAAACAAATTAACAAATGCGGCATGTTTAAGCACATTGTCACATACTAAGAAATATAAATGTTATGTATTTTGAACAAAGTTTTAAAAAAAAACTTTTTAGAAGCCTTATTCGTCATTGACCCAAATACAAGGTATCTATACAGGCCTATCACATTACTTAGAGATGATCAAGGTGTGAAAAAGGGGTCAGTCCACATACAGTCACTCAGGTTCCATTTTGAAATGACCATAATATTAAGGACAAAGGATTGTAAAGCCCCCCTTTTTGCCAGGAGAATCCTTACAGAACTTACGCAAGTCAAAAGGCAAATAATACAGGCCCATACTATACAATTCATGCGTGTGCAGTGATGTGAATAACGGCGCAAAAATAAACGGCGCTGCTAACGGCGTTACTTTTCCAGTAACGGGTAATCGAATTAATTACTATTTCCATCGTTATAACGCCGTTACCGTTACCGGTAATTCAATGCGGCGCGTTACTAGTTACTACTGAAGCATTGACTATGCAGTAAAAATGTGGAACGCCCTTCCTATAATCTTAAAGGAGTGCAAAACACTGCCCACCTTCAAAACCACTCTCAAAAAACACTTACAGGAGGCTGCAACCCGTAACTGGACCCTCTAAATCAAAAATCAGATTAAAAGACCCGAACTACCCACTGTACATACTTTGTGTTTTGTCCCCCGCCCCCACCTGTGGTGTATGTCCCCACCTGTCCTACCCGCTGTACATACCTTATGCTTTGTTGTATTGTTCTTCCCATGATGGATGTATGTTTATCTTGTAGATAGTACTAGTTATTTGTCTGTATTATCTTGTAGATAGTACAAGTTTGTTTTGTCTGTCTTACTTGTAACGATGAATTGAGAATCAAGGACCCCAATTGAAATAAGCCAGTGGCTTTCTTGGGTTTTTATCCTGTTAGTTGACCTTGTATGTAATATGTACTTTCATGTACCTACTTCTGCAAATCTTCTAATAAAGTTTTCAATCAATCAATCAAAAAAAAAGCTTCTCATTGTCATCCGACCTCAGTCACAGCTGCAAAGGTGTTTTTTGTTTGTTTGTTGGGGAGGGGAGGGGCGAGACAACCGCTTAAGTGATCATGATTGGCTATGGTAGAGAACATTTCATGGTAAGCCAACCATAAGCCAACCATAGTTCAGTGTCAACACTTCATATTGGCTAGGATGGTTAGATGACTGGGTTGGCTGGATGAATGAATGCATGCATGGATGGATGAGTGTTAGGAAGGAGTGTACGGATGGATAGATGAATGAATGAATGTTTAGGAGCTAAAGTTGGATTTGTCCAAGAAATTCATTTCTCATTTTTTCAGTACTACTTTAAAAGCACTTCATATTGTTTAACTGTTTACTTTTGTTGTGTTGAAAATACTTGAAGTTACAGTCTGTCTACCAGTTGTCTGAAGTTGTGTGACAGTTTGATTTATTTAATTTACAATACAAAGATTTAAAAACACTTAATATTGTTAATATTATATAACTAGTTACTTTTATAATGAAGTAATTCAGTTACTAACTCAGTTACTTTTTGGGATAAGTAACTAGTAACTATAACTAATTGCTTTTTTAAAGTAACGTGCCCAACACTGTGCGTGTGTGTGTGTCAAAATATACCACAGTAGCACAAAGTTAGCATACACAGGTACCAGTTGGTGTGACAGAACTAGAAATATAGTAAGAGAGAACAAGCATTAACCTACTACACTAAAAGATTAGAGGCAAAACTAGGATTCAATGACAGCAGGTTTTGCCAGAGGCAAAACAGCAGCCAGTGTTCGGACCGACCTATAATGGCAGAGCACACGTCCATGAAGGGATGTCACAATAACCACAAATATTACAATATTTGTAAGACGCCTTAAGGGCAATCCTACGATACCGTATACATGTGTTACCTTTGTCAGTTGCATGCACCACATCAATCCACCACCCACTGTACCTCGGCGGTGGGAACCAGCACTGTTCCACACCAGCCTACTAATACCTACAGTGCCTGG
The DNA here is from genome assembly GCF_963989245.1 of Nansenia antarctica. Classification (NCBI taxonomy): domain Eukaryota; kingdom Metazoa; phylum Chordata; class Actinopteri; order Argentiniformes; family Microstomatidae; genus Nansenia; species Nansenia antarctica. The sequence continues at coordinate 50,787,794 of NC_137675.1, forward strand.
CAAAAGTATTCACCCCCCTTGGCTTTTTACCTATTTTGTTACATTACAACCTGTAATTTAAATGTTTTTTTAATCAGAATTTTATTTGATGAATCTGCACAAAATAGTCTTAGTTTTGAAATTAAATGAAGAAAAAAAAAGAAAGAACTGAAAATTGGCATGTGCATATGTATTCACCCCCTTTGTTATGAAGCCCCTAAAAAGTTCTGGTGCAAACAATTACCTTCAGAAGTCACATAATTAGTGAAATGAAGTCTACCTGTGTGCAATCTAAGTGTCACATGATCTGTCAGTACATACACACCTTTCCTGAAAGGCCCCAGAGGCTGCAACACCTAAAGCGGGGTACACACATAAGGATTTTCAAAATCTTAACCGAAATCTTATCTGAGACAGACCCCACACATGAAGAAACTAAATCTTGGATTGAACAGCCTTGATCGTATTGTGTGTGGTGTGCGCCGATTTCCCCATTTCAGCACCCCACAGACATAAAGATTTTCGTTACGACAGACTCCAGACTCTCTAGAGTCTCGTTCCCCAAGCCAGAAATCTCGCGTGAACCCATCCTTTTAATATTGCCTTTAAATTACAAAATAATTAAATTAAGATTATATAATGATTAAAGCACTTTGAGCCGCAACGTTTGCAGGAAAAGCGCTATACAAATAAAGTTATTATTATTATTATTATCTAACGTAGTACCCTGACTGACCTGTACGAGACAACCCTGTGCGACAGGGCAAATAAAGTGCCGAATAACGAAAAGAAGAAGTCAGCTCGCTTCTTGATTGGCTACATTCCATCCACGTTTTAGTTGGACTCGCAAGCAGGGTTGCCAGATGGAAATGACATTTTCCACCCTAACCACAGTCTAAAACCGCTAATTCCACCAAACAATCTGGTAACCCTATGATTTCTGGTCGTAAGTATTGAACACATTTGACATTTACGATTGCCGGCCACGCCCATTGTCCGAGCAGGTTGTCGGGAGAGTTGATTGCACAATTGAAGAGAATTGACTCTTAACACACCTCACACCACAGGATTTTGTTATAGGAAAATGTTAAGATCCATCTGATAATCGGGCGTTTTCTGTCGTTTTCAGCCATCCGAAAATCGGGCCAAAATCGTCCAGAAAATCCTTATGTGTGTACCCCGCTTAAGCAAGAGGCACCACCAACCAAACACTGCCATGAAGACCAAGGAACTCTCCAAACAAGTCTGGGACAAAGTTTGTTGAGAAGTGCATGTCAGGGTTGGGTTATAAAAAAATATCAAAATCTTTGATGATCCCCAGGAGCACCATCAAATCCATCAGAATCAAATGGAAAGAACATGGCACCACAACAAACCTGCCAAGAGAGGGCCGCCCACCAAAACTCACGGACCGGGCAAGGAGGGCATTAATCAGAGAGGCAGCACAGAGACCAAAGGTAACCCTGGAGGAGCTGCAGAGTTCCACAGCAGAGACTGGAGTATCTGTCCATAGGACCACAATTAGCCGTACACTCCATAGAGCTGGGCTTTATGGAAGAGTGGCCAGAAGAAAGCCATTACTTTCAGCTAAAAATAAGAAGGCACGTTTTGAGTTTGCAAAAAGGCATGTCGGAGACTCCCAAAATGTATGGAGGAAGGTGCTCTGGTCAGATGAGACAAAAATTGAACTTTTTGGCCATCAAGGAAAACGCTATGTCTGGCGCACACCCAACACATCCCATCACCCCCAGAACACCACCATCCCCACAGTGAAACATGGTGGTGGCAGCATCATGCTGTGGGGCTGTTTTTCAGCAACAGGGACTGGGAAACTGGTCTGAGTCGAGGGAAAGATGGATGGTGCTAAATACAGGGATATTCTTGAGCAAAACCTGTACCAGTCTGTAAGTGATTTGAGACTAGGACGGAGGTTCACCTTCCAGCAGGACAACGACCCCAAGCATCCTGCTAAAGCAACACTTGAGTGGTTCAAGGGGAAACATATACATGTGTTGGAATGGCCTAGTCAAAGCCCAGACCTCAATCCAATTGAGAATCTGTGGTCAGACTTGAAGATT
>NC_137675.1:50794850-50804850 GCF_963989245.1 Nansenia antarctica
CACACACACACACACACCATCAAATAAAAGCTGAGAATCTATACTTTATGACTCATTTCAAATGCAAACCTTTGGGGTATAGAGCCAAAAGAAGAACAGATGCTTCACTGTCCCATTACTTATGCGTATGAATCATGTATTTAGGAACATGTGTCTGAGAAAGAGGTCAAGAGATCACTGGTTTGGAGTCGTGTTAAAACCACAGTGTCCATCGTCCATCAGGCTGGGCCCTCCAGTCACACACTCCTGGCCTATAAGCTCCACACACCCGGCCCACACCCCGAGTGTGGAATTGTGTGTTTGTGTGTTTAGGTCGTAACCTGCTGTAAGCTGTTACCCATATTTGTGATCAGCTAGCTTATTGTGCTCATATTGTGCACATAAGACAACCCTGAGGGATACAGTGAACACGGATAAAACCTCGCGCAACACTACTGCAGTTTCTCACAGAAATAAAAGCATGTTTAAATGCCAGGCGTTCAGTGTAATCCACCCTCCAGACATCTATTTCCCCCCTTCCCCAAACCCCAAAGCACCCGAGACCCCTGAGATTCAGGTTCCTAGAAAGACTGGTTTACCACCAGCAGGAGAGCTGAAGCCCCTGAACCTCCCCAAAGAGATGAGACACAAAACCCACCGAGCCCACCGCCCCGTCTCTGCTCCCTGCACCCGACACCTACCCCCCCCCCCCCCCCCCCCCCCCCAACACCACCCCTCGCCTTTTCTCCCCAGAAACCCCGGGGAGAAGTCTGCAAGCCCCCCACCACACAAACCACATAGCTAAGACAAGCTCCACTCCAGCACATCAAGGCACATCGAGGCACAGCACACTCAACTCCACTGTGCGCTCACAGGAACCTTCGACTTGGCTGTTGGTACAACAACAAAATAACACTTAGGCGCCTGGTTTCAGTGTTCATTGGTTTCAGTGTTTGTTCGGTTTCAGTGTTCGTTTGGTCAATTTACTTTATTCTGTAAACGTTTGGGGGGTTACTCATTAAACCTTGTACAGAAAGATAGTTTTCATAGTGGGTATTACCCTGTAAACAAACAGAGCCATAATAGCTAGCTACAGTAGCAACCTGACTACCTCCTTTCTCTTCAAGCTACTGTTTCAGTGGCGCTCCGGTGGTGGAACGAGCTTCCCACTGCTGTCAGTCACTACCTATTTTCCGCCGTAAACTGAAGCCCCATCTCTTCAGGCTACATCTTGACTGTCCCTCCTAAAGACCTTTTCATCCCCACTACCCTTCTGTACAGTTTCTCTACTGTAAATAATAATTAAAAAAGACCTCCCTTCTTCTAGCATTGTGACTGCTAACAGCCCCGGGTCCTATCATAGATGTTTATTTTATTTTTATGATGACTGATGGAGAGATGATTCACTTACTTTAGACAAATGTACTTGCTGTAAGTCGCTTTGGATAAAGGTGTCTGCTAAATGTCTAAAATGTAAATGTGAAAAATGTACAGTTACAGTTTTTAAAGTGTCTCATCTTGACGTGACTGTTTTCATCCTCTTTCTCGTGTGGGTTGAGATCTCAGTGGTGGAGATCAGAAAAAAATCTCACCCTTGTCATAAGCCTTACTGTGTGGGATAGATGTTTACCACACACACACACAAGCGCACACATACACACGCACACACACACCCACACACACACAATATGTCAATTGTGTCGACTCACAGATAATATTACAGCAAAGGTCCCTGGTTTCACGTGAGAATGAGGGGACTTTCAAACCATGAAGAGGGTGCTCCGTGCAGCACACACACTAGTCTTCTGGCTCAGTCAGATTATTGCTAGATCCAGATTATCGTAGCCTTGACTCCTATAGCATGGGTCACTGGCTCTCAGCCCGGAATGGACAGATTTGGATGTGTGTTTGGTCGCCTCTGCTGGTGTGGCTGGATTAGACTTCTCTAGAGGTTCAATTTGATTTTTGATTTGATTTGATTTGATTAGGTAAGATGACTGACTGTGGACAATATAGACAAAGTTCTTTCCAGAGAAGTTGGTTCTGCTCTGGGAAATAGCCAGTAAACTTTGACTTGTTATTTTCAGTTGATGCTGTTCCAGACAAAGTCCTGATAATTGTCAAAATGATGTCAATATTGAGAAAGGACAGAGAAAGACTGAACAATTTGAGGAAGGACTTCTGCAATTCTAGCATTTGTTACTTGGTGAAGTGGTAAAGTTATGTGTGCCCTTGATTTAAATCTTTAAAAAACAAAATCACTTATTTATAATCAATCTGGGATAAAAAAAAAGTTACCTATTAATTGGTATCTGGGAATTATGAATTGTGTGTGGTGTGTATTTTATAGATGACCATGTTCACGCCATGCCTCTTAATGACTCTGAATGCCCCTTTATGAACTGAGGGGTTGGAGCTCTGAATGCACCTTAAAGCTTGTTAAGTGGTTTTCTGTCAAGCTTTGTTTCCCACAATCCTCAGCTCTGTTCAACAACAACCGCTTCAAAATCAAAATCAAATCTCTCTCTCTCTTTCTCTCTCTCTCTCTCTCTTTCTCTCATGCAATCGTTTAATGGGCACGAGGGGAGAGAAGAGAGGACGTTACTAAGACAAAGAACAACTCCAGATTCGACTGTGCATTCAAGTGGTAAGTTGAAGAATTCAGACACACTCCTCCATTTGATTTCAACTTAACAGTATGATTTTTTCTGATTGATTTAGTAGATTCAGTCATTTCAATGTATTTTGCTGTTGGATTAAGATAATTCTTTTAGGGGTCAAGTGAAAATGGAATGGGCTTGGATGGAGTTGGATCCACTGAATTATGTTAATATGTGGTTGTGTAACTGATATTTTAGCTGTGATTTAGATTTAAGTAATTACCAAAAATAATGATTTAGATCTTTTAATATCCAATTATGATCATTATGGTAATTGAATGGAAACAAACTGCAGAAAAAGTATTGTAACTATAATTGAATTTCAGATAATAGAATGCAGTTTGAATTATAATTTTGGTGTTTATTTGTTATGGCAGTTATTTGATTTTGGAACACATTTTTGTCAACACAGTGTGACAGTCAGTGGTGAATAAATGCACCCAATAGACATCATATCAGAAAAATAATTAGTGGATCTGAAAATATTAATAACTGCAAAATGTATCATTGTTATCCAGTGATACAAATTGTAAAGATGTGAGATTTGGGTCAACTTTCCTGCCTGCTGAGTACAGCGGTCCTGAGACATTTGAAAACTTCTGAAACGGGGTTGCAGGTGGCTGTCTGCATTTCTAACCCAAACCTCAGGCTCTGGCATTTTAACTGAATATTTATCAACAGGTGGTGTGTGTGTGTGTGTGTGTGTGTGTGTGTGTGTGTGTTTGTGTGTGTGTGTGCGCATGTGTGTTTATAATTTACACAAGGAATAGTTAATGCAGAGCAACATTGGTGTCTTGCAGTTTTGCAAACCACTGGATGAAAAAGACAAAAGAACAATAAGATTTCACACAAATGACAACAGAATTGTATCAGACAACTGTTAATTTTACATAAACCAATAGCTATAATTAGTTGATATAATCATAAAATCTATTAAAATCTATTCTGTAACGTAGTTCTAAATATAAGCCTATACTGATTATAATCAAAATGTCTTGCGCACTCTCACATTTTTTGTGGAACAGTTGAGTTCTGTAGATAGATACATACAGTATGTTGTTATGTGGTATATCTGACGAGGATACAAATGTTTTTAGACGATGTGTACAAAGAGCTTTTGTGGGTTCATGGAAAGGAGCACAGTTGGAAAGAGAAAAGAGAAAAATCTCTAAGTGGGAAGCTAAGGAAGCTGAGGGCTTTGAGTTAAAGTGACTTCTCACTGCTCCTGGGTCTTGTTCACTAGGCAGAGTGCAACATGGAAGGTTCTAGCTTGATACGTCCTATGAGAAAAAAGACGTTTTGCTGCTCTTGCCCTCTCTCTCTACAGAACACTATCACCGCCATGCCCCGCTCCTTCCTGGTCAAGAGTAAGAGGAAAGGGTCTGACCCCCCTCGCCTGTCCAAACCCACCAGACGCACAGCCCCTCCCCAGCCCCAACCCCAGCCCCAGCCCCAGCCCCAGCCCCAGCCCCAGCCCCAGCCCCAGCCCCAGCCCCAGCCCCAGCCCCAGCCCCAGCCCCAACCCCAGTCCCAACCCCAGCCCCAGCCCCAGCCCCAGCTCCAGTCCCAACCCCAGCCCCAGCCCCAGCTCCAGCCCCAGCCCCAGCCCCAGCTCCAGTCCCAACCCCAGCCCCAGCCCCAGCCCCAGCTCCAGTCCCAACCCCAGCCCCAGCCCCAGCCCCAGCCCCAGCCCCAGCCCCAGCCCCAACCCCAACCCCAGCACCAGCCTCATTCACACACCCACACACATCACCAGGACAAACAGCACTGGGCGTGGCAGGAAGTACATCCCCCACATAGGGGCCCTTCACAGGAGCCCAGGGAGACCCTGTGCTCAGGGTCAGAGGTCAAAGACGCAGTGGACGACTACTGCCCTCGATGGGACGCCACAGCCACCAGGCCTCACAGCTCCTCCCCCGTCGGTCACTGGCCCAGCTGGTCTGCAGGTACCGCCCACGTCAGACGCTAAAACCATTGAAACTAAGTGACTGAAATGAATACAATCATTGGCAGCTACCGACAGGCTTCAAGGACGTCATTAGCAAGATGCTAACACTTAAAGCCGACGTCTTTATCTATTACTACTCAGTCACCTGCCACACTCCCTCCACAGAGACCCCCGGGCAGAACGGCAGAACCTCGACAGAGCCTCCCCGACAGTCCCCCCTGCCCTGGCCCACAATCTGCCCACGGGGCCCTGAGAGAGAGAGGGAGCTGGAGAGACTGGTCCACGTGTTGCTAAGCCACAGACCTCACATCGACCTCAATTCCCCCATCAGCCAGTGTCCCCTCTATGAGAAGGTAGGACTAGAGGAGTAAGCCAGGGTCAGGATACTGCTAGTCACACGTCAGAAGAGTGAGATGGGGATGAGAGTAGGCTACTACTTGACCAGACAAGGGTAATAAAAGCGTTATCAGAGCCCGCTACAGTAGGAGGAGCAAGGAGGGGGAATGTCATTGTATTTGTCACAGGGCGGCGTGACATGTCAGGAAATGTCACAACTATGAAAGGAGTGGTTGGGTCTGGAAATAGAAGCCACATTATATGCTTTATAATGAGATCTCTCTCTCACTCTCCATCTCTCTCTCTGTCTCTCTCTCTCTCTCTCCATCTCTCTCTCTCTCTCCATCTCTCTCCCTCTCCCCCTCTCTCTCTCTCTCTCTCTCTCTCTCTCTCTCTCTTTCTGTCTCTCTCTCTCTCTCTCCCTCTCTCTCTCTCTCTCTCTCTCTCTCTCAGGTGTTGTCTTCAGGGGCTGGTCTGGAGACTCATTTGCGCAGGTCACATGACAACACGCTTGCTTTCCCATTGGCCTCTTCAGGCAAAGCCTCTGAGCCACATTATAGCTTCAGACCAGCTCTGGGGATGTATGGCAGAGGCAAGGTATGTCTGACTGTGACATGAGCACGTATGAGGAGAAAAACAAAACACAATATTTGAGGTGAACACCAAAATATATATATACTGTGTGTGCGTGTGTGCTTTCCAGGAGCGTAGCTTTGTCTGTAAAGTGTGTGGGAAGGTGTTCAAGCGTTCGTCCACCCTCTCCACCCACCTGCTCATCCACTCTGACACGCGGCCCTACCCCTGCCAGTACTGTGGGAAGAGGTTCCACCAGAAATCTGACATGAAGAAACACACCTTCATACACACAGGTGGGTCAGAGTTGTCTGCACCATATCGTGACGTTAGAATTATAAGGTTCTATCTCCATTTTTGTCAAAATTGAGTTTTTTACATAATCTGATCCATTAGGTGTTTATTAATGCCTGTGTGGTGTTATTTTTTAAATGTTGAAATTTTTGAGTTAGTAATGAATAAAATACCAAGGTTCCAGCTCACAAAACATAATAGAATGTAAAATCTTTGACGCTCAATATCTCTGAACTACCCTAAACGGAGATAGAACCTTATAATTCTAAGCTCACCATATGCTGCACGCAATTGAAAGGTGTGTTAGTGCTAAACACACTTGAATGGAAGTGACTAAGTGCAGTACGCACGCACGCACGCACACACACACACGCACAAACATGCACACGCACATCCACACGCACACGCACACACACAAACACGCGCACACACACACACACACACACACACACACACACACACACACACATACACACACACACACACACACACACACACACACACACGCACACACACACACACACACACACACACACACTCCTCCCTCCCTCTACTCAACACCCCCTGTCTCCTCCCTCCCCTACCCCAGGAGAGAAGCCCCACGTGTGCCAGGTGTGTGGCAAGGCCTTCAGCCAGAGCTCCAACCTCATCACACACAGCCGCAAGCACAGCAGCCCCCGGCCCTTCAGCTGCCCCCAGCACCCGGCCGACATGCAGCGGCACCGGGAGCAGCTCTGTAGCTATGGCAACGTGCACAGTCAGCACAGCAGCCAAGGGCCATGAGTCTGGCAACGTCGTAGACTATAGGGGCCCCATCTGTCTCAGAGCAGGCTGGCCGAGGTAGAAATCGGAGGACGGGCTCATCGAAAAGCATGGAATGGATTAGGGAGTTTCATGAAACAGAACCGGGAGAGGAATGGAACGGACACTTGTGTTTTGATACCGTTCCCCAATCCTTTTCTAGCATTCCAATAAGCCGATCCTCCGATTTCTACCTCCGCTAGGCTCCCCTGATGGAGAGGCGCTGTACAAGACATGGAGCTGGATTTGAGGCGATCAAAATGGCACTGTGAGAGTGTTTGAACGAAGACGGTGTAGTTGAATTTGCAGTGTGTGTTTGTAAAGGCCTGTGGTGCTTCGGTCAGTGTCAGAGTGGTGTTGCTAGCCTGGGCCAGTCTACCAGCTGGAGCCGACGGCGGGATGAGACCCCCCCTGCCTGGGGGCAAAAGGGGGGCAAAAGGTGTTTCACCTGTGTGTCGTGTGATGGGCATTTTTGCGGCCAATTTGCTTCTGCACCTGAACAGTGATTCGAGGGCAGACAGATATTTCTATGAAAAGAGCACACCTCATTGGTAAAAAAATAAAAAAGGCATATTGTAGAATGACTCACTCTTCGGCAATCTCCAGAGCGAATCCTAATTTTCGCCTGTTAATATTCCCCATTCTCCTCAGGGAGCTGTGTGATTGGAGGCTCCATTGTTGCTGTATGAATGAAGTTGCCGTTTTCACTTCACTACAGCTGTACACCCCCGACAGGGATGATGGGTATAACTGTGATGGGGGAACTCTTGGGGGACAATGTCTGTGACTGCTGTCTGTTTAAAGGGAGTGACGACTACTATGTTCAAATGAATCTTGAATGATGATGATGATGATGATGATGATGATGATGATGATGGCCACCGGACAACCGATGATGGCAACCGACTATTCTCAGTATCTAAGTTTGTCTCGCTCTCTTTATAGGATGATTTACATATATTTTCATGTATATTTTGTATTTTATATTTTCTTACAATAAACATGCGATTCAACATGCCTAATCCTCCTGTATTATTTCACTGGGAGTGAGCATGTCGTCACGAACGACCACGAAATAGAACACAAAAACAACCGGTGTCACTCATCGACTTTATATAACAACAGCACACACCTTAAAACAAAAGTTACAACAGTTACAGCTTACAGTATATACAATAAGGATATGTAAAACACTACCTCTCACATTATTATCTGTTTTTTAAATGCTCTATACTGTCGATCTGGTTTCTGATGGAGTCACAATAGACGCTAGACCAGGCTCAAATCTCCTGTAGGCTACAGTAGTCCATGTAGCTCCGTTACATTGTGTTACTGCTGGTTTAGGACTGCAAATACTGTATATCCTAAGGGCTCAATGGCTCACACATAGGATTGGTCTCATAAGCGCTTGGAGGAGTTGTTATGTACAGACATTCAGGCTGTCTCAGTCTTTCAGACCGTTACACGTTTGACACATTTTCACGTTCAAGAAAATGTGAGCAAACACACACACACGCACACGCACACACGCACGCACGCACACAAACACACACAAACACACACACACACACACACACACACACACACACACACACACACAAGGTGTCTCAACCTCTGTCGCACTTTGACTTCGGCCTCAGATTTACAGGAGGAAATCCTGAAAAAGAGATAAAAAAAGAGATGATATCACTTCCGCCCACGGCAGCATATCCCTATCGCAATCTACAGGTGCAGGTGACTAATACGCAGTCCTCGTGTTCACACAACACATGCTATGATAACACAACATCCTATCTTCACTCTGTGTGGTCACCCAGCTGCTCTCCGTGTGCTGTGTTAGACGCTCTTATCTCACGTTCCATCTCCCCTCTACACAGAGCTGTTGGACTGTTCCACCTCCTCTCTACACAGAGCTGTTGGACTGTTCCACCTCCTCTCTACACAGAGCTGTTGGACTGTTCCACCTCCTCTCTACACAGAGCTGTTGGACTGTTCCACCTCCACTCTACATAGAGCTGTTGGACTGTTCCACCTCCTCTCTACACAGAGCTGTTGGACTGTTCCACCTCCTCTCTACACAGAGCTGTTGGACTGTTCCACCTCCCCTCTACACAGAGCTGTTGGACTGTTCCACCTCCTCTCTACACAGAGCTGTTGGACTGTTCCACCTCCTCTCTACACAGAGCTGTTGGACTGTTCCATCTCCCCTCTACACAGAGCTGTTGGACTGTTCCACCTCCCCTCTACACAGAGCTGTTGGACTGTTCCATCTCCCACCTACATAGAGCTGTTGGACTGTTCCATCTCCCACCTACACAGAGCTGTTGGACTGTTCCACCTCCTCTCTACACAGAGCTGTTGGACTGTTCCACCTCCTCTCTACACAGAGCTGTTGGACTGTTCCACCTCCTCTCTACACAGAGCTGTTGGACTGTTCCATCTCACCTCTACACAGAGCTGTTGGACTGTTCCACCTCCTCTCTACACAGAGCTGTTGGACTGTTCCATCTCACCTCTACACAGAGCTGTTGGACTGTTCCACCGGGGCAGGGGGGTTCAAGGGGCTGTGGCCCTGGTCTGCGTGGTCGGGGAGGCTTTCTCTTCCGACGGGTGGAGGCGCCCCTTTAACCAACACCAACCACAGTGTTACTAACAGTGACTAACCATGTGGGTTAGCCTCAGAGAGAGAGCGAGTTGTCAAAAAGCATCCACTGACACACCAGATGTGGATGTCCTGTGTATTAATAACTATTATTATTGTGCTCGTTTTTCCTGCAGGTCTTTAGCCTTTGTATATGTGACACGTTCTAATGCTTTGGTCCTCATGTCGGGATCCGACGTAATGATCAGACTTTTCTTTCGAAAAAGGTGGATACATTTCCCCGTCGTTGAAAATCAACGACACATCGCTAGTCGACTCACACAGCTTGCTTTGTGAGCCTGCTAACAATGTAAAGTAGTGTTCTAGTTAACTAGGTAGCAGTGGGGATTACTCACCCGATCCATTGCGTTGCAGTATTTTGGCTCGACGAGCGAGTCTGTGTTGTGATTCTCAACAACGTTGAAACGTAGTTCCGTGTTTCAAAAGAAAAGTCTGAACATTTTGATTGGTTGCCGACATGACCAGACTGTGTCACATATAGAAGTTGACCTCTTGGCTATAGCCTCATTACCTGTACGAGTGTAGATGAACCACAGTGCCCCCATCAGGCTCACGCCCATAAGGAAGGCAGTGAACACGATCCCCAGCACCGATCCCCAGACGCCTGCGTCCACCCCAGAGCCTGGGCCACAGAGACAGGAGGAGCAACAACAACATCAAGGTATATACAGGAATCTTGAGGTTAATTTCAATACCTTTCTAAGACTTTTTAAAGACCTTGTCAATATTTTTCCAGACCTCACCGCC
>NC_137675.1:50809850-50812350 GCF_963989245.1 Nansenia antarctica
TCTCTCTCTCTCTCTCTCTCTCTCTCTCTCTCTCTCTCTCTCTCTCTCTCTCTCTCTCTCTCTCTCTCTCTCTCTCTCTCTTTCGTCGGGGGTCTCTGTCCCTCTCTTCCTCACCAGCTCTCCCTTCCTCGCCTTCTTTCTTTTCCTCTATACCCACTTTAACCATTTAACTGCCGCCACTCCCTCCATCTTCAACAGCACATGACACACTCAAGTGACTTGTGGTGAAGGGGCTCCAGGGAGGCCCTCTCGTCCCTCTGCCCCTCCCCGCCCAGGGGAAGCCCATCTCCCCATCACGTCTGCCTCTCTGACCAGACTCCCGGAGGTCCCAGAACCACAGCTCTGCTCTCTGTGTGTTCAGCACAGAACCACTGGCGTCTCATGTTAACCGACACTGCTGCTTTACTTCCAACAGCGATAAATCCAATGGAACGCATTTAATCCCGAAATAATTTAAATGGAATTTGTTTAATCCCCCCCCTCTCATCCCCCCCCATCATCACCTTACCGTGTTTTTGTACTGCACCCCTCTGGGCTCTCCCTGCATCAGCCCATCAGTCCCACAGGAAATGACCGGGAACGCCAACAGGAAATGGCTGTCATTGGACTGGGCCTGGCACTTTGGGTCACGCAGGGTCACGGCGGACACCGGGAGAGACAGGGTCTGAGGGATGAACAGAACGAGAGAGAGAGAGAGAGAGAGAGAGAGAGAGAGAGAGAGAGAGACAACAACTACTAACATCCTCAGGTATCGTGAACAGAAACACTTCCTCTGTTTACAATCTTCAGAAGCAAAGAGGCAGGGAGAGAGAAGGGTTACACCTTAACTGCTCCTCCTGAGACATCTACTGCCCCCCACCACTGCGTCTCCTGAAGACAACCGCTTTTCCCCTTTACTGTGTCCCCCTAAAACTTCTATTGCCCCCCTTGTACTGTTTCCCTGTTTCTCCAGTGTCTATATAAAAAAAAGTCTATGTTTAGAAGAAGGTGATAGAAGAAGGTTTTTCCTTCTATCACTGAGTCTGCCAATGGCCCCGGGCCTGAGCTGGATTATTCTTCCTGCTACGACTGGTGGATTGATGATTCCCTTGCTTAGTCAAATGTATTGATTGTAAGTCGCTTTGGAATAAGGCGTCTGCTAAATGCCAAAAATGTAAAATGTAAATGTAAATGAAGAGGCGGGGCGGTGATGGTGTGAGTGATTGACTGGACCAGCGGTATGGGTTGGTGTGAGCGTCTGACCTGCAGGATGTGTCTGTCCACGGCCACGCTGAGCCGCCCGTCCCCGCACTGTACGCTGACGGCCTCCCGGCCCCCCCCCGCGGCCCGGCCCAACTCCCCTCCACCACCCAACCACTGCCTCAGCCTGCGCTCCCGGACCCACGGGGGGCGACCGCCAACCGCACGCAGGGGCGGAAACCCTTCTGTGGAGAGAGGGGGGAGAGAGAGAGAGAGAGAAGGGGGAGGGAGAGAGAGAGAGACAGATCAATACCGCACTTTGAGGGACAACCCAGTGAAGGTACAGCAGTAGATTGGACAGTTCAGGTTAAGACCTAGAAACAGAAATAGAAACATGCCTCCTCATGCGAAGGAATGTGATGACCTCCAAGAACACGGAGACACAATCGCCAAAGCAAACACGCTGATAGGAGATAGGCGAACGAAACATACAGATACAGTTACAGAGCACTCACACAATACGAGGGACACAAGAGACACACACGGGTCCTGACCTGTCCCGCCCCCGACCAGCCTGATCACAAAGCGGTTGGCGAAGTCGGCCTCCGTGTACGAGGTCACCGTGGGAAAGCCGCTCTGATTGGCCCAGCCCAAGAGGTCAGGGTCAGTAGAGAGGTCAGTGGTGACAATGCTGGTCAGAGTCACGTCAGGCTCCGGAGGGTAGAGGGGGGAGACGCTGTTGGAGGACTGGGGGGGGGGGGGGGGAGGAGAGATAGAGAGAGAGATAGACAGACACAGAGAGAGAGAGAGAGCGAGAGAGATAGACAGACAAACAGAGAGAGAGAGAGAGAGAGAGAGAGATAGATAGATAGAGAGAGACAGACAGACAGACAGACAGACAGACAGATAGACAGATAGACAGACAGACAGAGAGAGAGAGAGAGAGAGAGACAAACAGAGAGAGAGAGAGACAGACAGACAGACAGACACAGTGAAGAGAGAGATAGAGAGAGATAGAGAGAGACAGAGAGAGAGAGAGAGAGAGAGACAGAGAGAGACAGAGAGAGAGAGAGAGACAGAGAGAGACAGAGAGAGACAGAGAGAGACAGAGAGAGACAGAGAGCGACAGAGAGAGTGAAAGAGAGAAATACAAGGATACCTAGAAAGTCATAACATACCTAGAAAGCCACAGCCAGATAAACAGCCCTAGATAAACCAGTGGGATGTTTGTATAGCAAGATTACCTGGTCAAAGTGGCACGCACTGTGGCAGCCAGCTTAGCTTTGTTTATTTAAGGGTGACATACCCTGTTAAATGTGTC
>NC_137675.1:50817350-50832350 GCF_963989245.1 Nansenia antarctica
GTGTGAGACTGTGGAAAGAACATATCCAAGCCAGCACAGTACATTCGGCCTCGTAGTGTGTAAAGGCCCTAACAGCTGATCAAGACTTGTACTGCAGTGCACTGGCTACATGGTTGGACATGGTTACATCATAATAATAATAATAATAATAATAATACAATGTTATTGGACAGGCTGATAAAGAGAACAGATAGATATGAAGAGGAAGAAGACATAGAGGAGCAAGGACAGGGTTCATAGAGAACAGAAAGCAGCCCACAGCCATCTCCTCCTGGACTCTCATTATCGCTAATGTCTTATTGTAGCCTCTAGCACTGTTGGCGCTACATCACCCTGTCAAGGAGAGATTGCTGCCTCCTGCCTCCTGCCAGTTGTGACAGGGTCTGGTGAAGTCATCAAGTAGGGTAAGGTCATTTTTCTGGTTTTTCTTTCTCTCCAGATTATGAAAGTGCAGATTGTAAACTTTCAAATGATGTGTCATATATTGAAATCTGAAAATAGTTGAGGAAGAGTATTGCTTATTTGAATGCTGGTACACTTTAAAACGAAGAATGGTAGAAACTCGCTCTGAATCAAAACACACGCAAAACAGCTGCTAACATCTAACTGCATGTTTAGCACATCACAACATGCTGATAGAACATCAACATGCTAAAAACACACAACTACACATAATGAGATGATCACACAGTCCTTGCTTTTGAACACGTTCGAAAATGTACGTTTGTTTACAAGCCATGTATCACTTACCTAGTAGCCTACAGCAGACGATACAGTGAATCCAATTCACAAATGATAAGTATTTTGCGATCCTAAAACTGTTATTTGTTATATCGAGTGGGCTCTTCAACACTGAAACTTCCGTAATATGCAAAAAAACAGAAAACACATTTTTTTTCTTTTTTTAAAGAAAGAAGCTTTTTGGTCATTTGCGAGACTAACCCAATTGCCAACATGCGGACACTTTCACCAGACCGTGTCACAATTGCAGCTTTATATAATTTGTGAATGTCAATAACGTGGTAGATATCCCGCCTTGTTTTACATCATTTAATAATTTACATCACCAACAATATTGTTGTGAAGGAGGGATCACTGGTACCTGCTGGTTAAGTCTGAAGGTTCCTCGGGTCTCCACTGAATTGGGTAAATCTGCTTTCAGCGATGGTGCATCTCACTGCTGGAACAATCTGAATCTACCCAAAACATTTGATTTGATTAGTTGTTTTGGTGCTGCTCAGGCAATTTCTGATTTTGACACCTACCTATACATCCATCATCTAGTTCCTAAGTGTCCACTGTCTGACTTCTAATACATATGATATTACATATATGATGCTATATATGATGATAAATATGATGATACATATGATATATGCTATATATGATGATATACAGTATATGATGATACATATGATGCTAGATATGATGCTAGATATGATGTTGTGAGATAAAATTAGAGGTTGGTGTCTGGCGCCCCTTTATTTGTTTATTGTCCTTGAGTAAGGACAGATTTGAGCACACGCACACACACACACACACACACACACACACACCACACACCACACACCACACGCACACACACACACACACACACACACACACACACACACACACACACACACACACACAAGGGGTAATGACACCTCAATAACCTAAACCATTTCACTCCTCTGCTCTATTTACTGTAGAAATGCCGGGTAGGAATTATTTTTAAACAACTGCCTAAAGACAACAATAATCTCATCTCATGGTGATAGGCCTAGATAAAAAACGTGTGACAAAGTGACAAGTTAGGGAACACATATTAGATACAAATCAAACAATCTGCTTCATAATATGTTTTGGCCAACCTTCTCTACTCCCTATAAGATTACAATAGGCTAGGTGCACGATCTCACTACTTCCTGAAAGGCAACTGGGATGAACATATCCTGTCTCACTCTATTGGTTTAATTGATTAATCAGCTGTGCGGTAAACTGTTGGAACACACAGTGCACAGCTGATTAATCAATTAAACCAATAGAGTGAGACAGGATATGTTCATCCCAGTTGCCTTTCAGGAAGTAGGGAGATCGTGCACCTAGCCTATTGTAAGACTTGAGCAGGAACAAATAAAAGAACAAATAAACAACAACAACAACAACAACAACAACAATCGCAAGAATACATTTAAACTTGAGAAACATCTGTCACTTTTCTTATAAACTACAATAAGATGACCCAAGCTAAGTGCAATAAACTTGCGCAAGACGCAGCTCACCTGTGACAGGTCCTCGTGGCTCTGGACGGTAAAAGCGGACTGCTGATCAGCTGTTGCGCCTCAGGTTGGAACTGGGATGGCATATCACGGTGCAGCACACACCACCCGCCTCTCCCCCACAGACGCACACACACACCCCCCTCAGGGAGAATACACACACCCACTAATTTGGAGCAATAGCCGAAATAAACAAGTCTTCTAAGCACAACAAAGTGGTTCTGAATGACACTTCACAAGCTCAGAAATGCACTAGAGATTTGATTAAAAAAAAGTCGAGATAATGCCATGAGCGGCTAAAAAGTCAAAAGTTTCTACTAGTGGAATAAAGCCAATTTAAAGAGATTCCCGCGAAAGGGTATGAACGCTTAGGGGAGGGGCGAAGTAATGGTGCGATAGACTGGAGAGAGGGATGGCAAAGAAAAAGAGAAAAGGCTTTTAGAACGTACATAAACGTAGAAGGCAACAGGAAGAAGGGAATGAGAGAAGGATGGAGCGTCAAAGGGAAGAGGAGGGATGGTGGGAGGGTAAAAGGAGAAGGAGGTTGGACTTGAGGTGGAAAGGCAGGGTAGATTTGGTGACATTATAGTAGGAATGCAGAGGGAAGAAATACAAACTGAAATAAATGAGGGATGGAGAGTGGAATTCGACTATGAGAAACACATAAATGCTCCGAGATGTGGGTAGAATTAGGCCTTATTGCTTTTCAGTGCATGTTGGAATCAGGTTATGAGTGGTCTTTACCAGATGTTTATGTTTGAAAAGGGATAGAATTGAAGTAGCCTATTTCTACAATTGCTTGAGCTTCATAACACTATTGTCTATGAACATAATATGTACACTTTAAGGCCACTTCTATTTTTTTATTTTTTATGCTTTTTTTGTTGTTGCTTTTTAAATGACTTTGGGCTCTATCAATTCTATCAATTCGAATAATTATATTCTGCTATTTCATTCAGTGAAATGATATTCCTGATATTGCATCAGGTGTTATCAGTGTCCCAGATACACACTTTTATGCCAAAGATGAAAATGAAATGGAAAAACAAGAAAATAATATCCAGGCTTGTGTGTGTTACTACAGTATATGTTTTCCTACATTCACAGAACGTTACTCACTCACTTATGTCAGCACTTTTCATTATTTCCAATATTAAATACATTTACAGATCTAAGTGCATCATGGCGATTTTCGTTGGTCAAGTTGGAGCACTGCTCACTGGAGCAGACCAGCGTAACACGAGCACTCTATCTATCAACAGAAGTACGGCCTCTGAAATGGAATGACAATTCGACCCATGACTGTAACATACAGTATATGAGTTTTTGAGTGGACCACAAACTTTGCCACAGAAAACCATAATCATCATTTGGCCATAATTTCCGTTTCATTCCAACCCACTTTCCAGTCTCAGACCAGTCTCTCTCTCATTTTCACCTTGAGATGAATATACAATCCTCTTTTCTCTTCCTCAGCCCCCATGTCAGGTTCCACCGTGTTCCTCTGAATGAATCTCCCAAACTCTCTTTTGTTGCTGTCTAATTTAATCTGCTGGCTGCTCTCTGTTCACTTGGAGCTCTGAGTACATCACTCCTCACATTCGATGCCTCACATCATCATAACCTCACATTCATCTTATCACAGTACACTATGTTACAGTGAGGAAGGATGAGATGATATTAGTAATATAGCAGCCACAGACAACCTGACTGTGAACCCCTAAACCCAAGTTGACCCCTCCTGGTCCATCCATCCATATGTGTGGTACAGTACTGTACTGTATGTGGTATATAACCTAAGCTATAGTCCAGGTCCACATTTTAATGGATTGACGCTTTTCCAACCCACACATTTTTATTTTCGTCTGTTTTTTTTTCTTCTTTTTCTACAGAGACAACATACTTGTGTCATTCATGTGGTTGACTGCCATTGACTTCGTTGGGTTCAGTTTGATCCGAGGTCAGCATTCTTCTCTAAAAGCTCAACTGGCTTTAAACCTTTAAATGGTCTGAATGTGTTCTGGTCTGGAGATGCTGTCTGTCTGCCAGAGAGAGAATCAACTATTTACTCCCTCCAGTACTCAATTATTGCTAAACGGCAGTTCTCAATGTTGATTCAGTACAGCTGTGTGTGTGTGTGTGTGTGTGTGTGTGTGGTATTCTGAGAAACAAGATGATTACAGTAAGTATCATAGATGTAATAGTGATAAAGAAAGTGGAAGAGGAAGTAACTAAGAGAAAAAGAAGAGTGGTTTGAAAGAGAATAAGTTAGAGCGTTATTGTGTGTGTGTTTGTGTGTGTGTGTGTGTGGGGAGGGGAGGGGGGGGCTTTTAACAACACAGGTAGCACAGTCAGCCTGCAAGTATGTGTGTGTGTGTTTGGGAGAGATTGCTTCACGTAATTGGTTAAGTTCACTGTCAGGCCAGTCTATAATTGCAGGCCGTCATTAAGCACAGCAGCTGAGCCTCAGTGCGGCCATGTCTATTAGCACGGCTTCACCCACCACTTGTCCGCCCTCATGTCTGGTACAGCAGACAACATAATCAACGCTCTAATGATACAAGCGGCCAAACCTCTTCAACCCAGCTCCTCTCCCATCTGAGCACTTAACCAACCTACCTCTTTTACTTCACTTGGGTATGCCGCGTATTAGACTCAGAGTGAAACCAGACATGGACCAGACGGTGAGGTATTTCCAATCAGATTTCGGGTGCTCTTTCTGGACAAAGAAGAAGATTTTGTTTTCATGTGACTGTGACGGTGTATTTAAAGAACATTTCTATGTCTATATCAGGAGGAATTCGATGCATCGACACCTGATCATTAACATGTACCGTACACTATACATTGAACACACGACAGTCCTGCTGGTTGGTCTTTGTTCCTTGTATGGCCCTGTTGGTTCCCACACCCCCCGTGTGTCCCAGCATGCTCCAGTGTGGGCTGCAGCTCTGAGGTCCTCACATGTGTCCCAGCATGCTCCAGTGTGGGCTGCAGCTCTGAGGTCCTCACATGACAACAAGAATGCAGGACAGATTCCTGTCCGAGGTACACAACAATCTCTTCTTGGTAATGGGTAAAAAGAAGGAGAAGAAGAAGAATGGAGCAGCAGTGAGGCATGGGAGGGACGAGAACAGTATGTTCCCTGACCCCCTCACTCCCTCTCCACACACACACACACACACACACACCTGTCTCTCTCCCTCTCTCTCGCGTTAATCGTGTTACTCCCTCTCCTGTGTCCCTCTCCTGTCTCCCTCACCTGTCTCCCTCTCCTGTCTCCCTCTCCTGTCTCCCTCTCCTGTCTCCCTCACTTGTCTCTCTCACTTGTCTCCCTCTCCTGTCTCCCTCTCCTGTCTCCCTCTCCTGTCTCCCTCACTGTCTCCCTCTCCTGTCTCCCTCTCCTGTCTCCCTCTCCTGTCTCCCTCTCCTGTCTCCCTCTCCTGTCTCCCTCTCCTGTCTCTCTCACCTGTCTCCCTCTCCTGTCTCCCTCTCCTGTCTCCCTCTCCTGTCTCTCTCACCTGTCTCCCTCTCCTGTCTCTCTCTCCTGTCTCTCTCACCTGTCTCCCTCTCCTGTCTCTCTCTCCTGTCTCTCTCACCTGTCTCTCTCACCTGTCTCCCTCTCCTGTCTCTCTCACCTGTCTCTCTCTCCTGTCTCTCTCACCTGTCTCCCTCTCCTGTCTCCCTCTCCTGTCTCCCTCTCCTGTCTCCCTCTCCTGTCTCTCTCTCCTGTCTCCCTCTCCTGTCTCCCTCTCCTGTCTCCCTCACTGTCTCCCTCTCCTGTCTCCCTCTCCTGTCTCCCTCTCCTGTCTCTCTCTCCTGTCTCTCTCTCCTGTCTCCCTCTCCTGTCTCCCTCTCCTGTCTCCCTCACTGTCTCCCTCTCCTGTCTCCCTCTCCTGTCTCCCTCTCCTGTCTCCCTCTCCTGTCTCCCTCACTGTCTCCCTCTCCTGTCTCTCTCACCTGTCTCCCTCTCCTGTCTCTCTCTCCTGTCTCCCTCTCCTGTCTCTCTCTCCTGTCTCTCTCTCCTGTCTCCCTCTCCTGTCTCTCTCTCCTGTCTCTCTCACCTGTCTCCCTCTCCTGTCTCTCTCACCTGTCTCTCTCACCTGTCTCCCTCTCCTGTCTCTCTCTCCTGTCTCTCTCTCCTGTCTCCCTCTCCTGTCTCTCTCTCCTGTCTCTCTCACCTGTCTCTCTCTCCTGTCTCTCTCTCCTGTCTCCCTCTCCTGTCTCTCTCACCTGTCTCTCTCTCCTGTCTCCCTCTCCTGTCTCCCTCACCTGTCTCCCTCACTTGTCTCTCTCACTTGTCTCCCTCTCCTGTCTCCCTCTCCTGTCTCCCTCTCCTGTCTCTCTCTCCTGTCTCCCTCTCCTGTCTCTCTCTCCTGTCTCCCTCTCCTGTCTCTCTCTCCTCTCTCTCTCACCTGTCTCTCTCTCCTGTCTCCCTCTCCTGTCTCCCTCTCCTGTCTCCCTCTCCTGTCTCTCTCACCTGTCTCTCTCACCTGTCTCCCTCTCCTGTCTCCCTCTCCTGTCTCCCTCTCCTGTCTCTCTCTCCTGTCTCCCTCTCCTGTCTCCCTCTCCTGTCTCCCTCTCCTGTCTCTCTCTCCTGTCTCTCTCTCCTGTCTCTCTCTCCTGTCTCTCTCTCCTGTCTCCCTCTCCTGTCTCTCTCACCTGTCTCTCTCACCTGTCTCCCTCACCTGTCTCCCTCTCCTGTCTCCCTCTCCTGTCTCTCTCTCCTGTCTCCCTCTCCTGTCTCCCTCTCCTGTCTCTCTCTCCTGTCTCTCTCACCTGTCTCTCTCTCCTGTCTCCCTCTCCTGTCTCTCTCTCCTGTCTCTCTCTCCTGTCTCTCTCTCCTCTCTCCCTCTCCTGTCTCCCTCTCCTGTCTCCCTCTCCTGTCTCCCTCTCCTGTCTCCCTCTCCTGTCTCTCTCTCCTGTCTCCCTCTCATGTCTCCCTCTCCTGTCTCCCTCACCTGTCTCTCTCTCCTGTCTCTCTCACCTGTCTCTCTCTCCTGTCTCTCTCTCCTGTCTCCCTCTCCTGTCTCTCTCACCTGTCTCTCTCACCTGTCTCCCTCACCTGTCTCCCTCTCCTGTCTCCCTCTCCTGTCTCTCTCTCCTGTCTCCCTCTCCTGTCTCCCTCTCCTGTCTCCCTCTCCTGTCTCTCACCTGTCTCCCTCACCTGTCTCCCTCACTGTCTCTCTCTCCTGTCTCCCTCTCCTGTCTCCCTCTCCTGTCTCCCTCACCTGTCTCTCTCTCCTGTCTCTCTCTCCTGTCTCTCTCTCCTGTCTCCCTCTCCTGTCTCCCTCTCCTGTCTCCCTCTCCTGTCTCCCTCTCCTGTCTCCCTCTCCTGTCTCTCTCTCCTGTCTCTCTCACCTGTCTGTCTCACCTGTCTCCCTCTCCTGTCTCCCTCTCCTGTCTCTCTCTCCTGTCTCCCTCTCCTGTTCCTCTCTCCTGTCTCTCTCTCCTGTCTCTCTCTCCTGTCTCTCTCACCTGTCTCTCTCTCCTGTCTCCCTCTCCTGTTCCTCTCTCCTGTCTCTCTCTCCTGTCTCCCTCTCCTGTCTCCCTCTCCTGTCTCTCTCTCCTGTCTCTCTCTCCTGTCTCTCTCTCCTGTCTCCCTCTCCTGTCTCTCTCTCCTGTCTCTCTCTCCTGTCTCCCTCTCCTGTCTCCCTCTCCTGTCTCCCTCTCCTGTCTCCCTCTCCTGTCTCCCTCTCCTGTCTCCCTCTCCTGTCTCTCTCTCCTGTCTCCCTCTCCTGTTCCTCTCTCCTGTCTGTCTCACCTGTCTCCCTCACCTGTCTCCCTCTCCTGTCTCTCTCTCCTGTCTCTCTCTCCTGTCTCTCTCACCTGTCTCTCTCTCCTGTCTCCCTCTCTGTCTCTCTCTCCTGTCTCTCTCACCTGTCTCTCTCACCTGTCTCTCTCTCCTGTCTCCCTCTCCTGTCTCTCTCTCCTGTCTCTCTCTCCTGTCTCCCTCTCCTGTCTCTCTCTCCTGTCTCTCTCTCCTGTCTCTCTCTCCTGTCTCTCTCTCCTGTCTCTCTCACCTGTCTCTCTCTCCTGTCTCCCTCTCTGTCTCTCTCTCCTGTCTCTCTCACCTGTCTCTCTCACCTGTCTCTCTCTCCTGTCTCCCTCTCCTGTCTCTCTCTCCTGTCTCTCTCTCCTGTCTCCCTCTCCTGTCTCTCTCTCCTGTCTCTCTCTCCTGTCTCTCTCTCCTGTCTCTCTCTCCTGTCTCCCTCTCCTGTCTCCCTCTCCTGTCTCTCTCTCCTGTCTCTCTCTCCTGTCTCTCTCTCCTGTCTCTCTCTCCTGTCTCCCTCTCCTGTCTCTCTCACCTGTCTCTCTCACCTGTCTCCCTCTCCTGTCTCTCTCTCCTGTCTCTCTCTCCTGTCTCTCTCTCCTGTCTCTCTCTCCTGTCTCCCTCTCCTGTCTCCCTCTCCTGTCTCTCTCTCCTGTCTCTCTCTCCTGTCTCTCTCTCCTGTCTCTCTCTCCTGTCTCCCTCTCCTGTCTCTCTCACCTGTCTCTCTCACCTGTCTCCCTCTCCTGTCTCCCTCTCCTGTCTCTCTCTCCTGTCTCCCTCTCCTGTCTCCCTCTCCTGTCTCTCTCTCCTGTCTCCCTCTCCTGTCTCTCTCACCTGTCTCTCTCACCTGTCTCCCTCTCCTGTCTCTCTCACCTGTCTCCCTCTCCTGTCTCCCTCTCCTGTCTCTCTCTCCTGTCTCCCTCTCCTGTCTCTCTCACCTGTCTCTCTCACCTGTCTCCCTCTCCTGTCTCCCTCTCCTGTCTCCCTCTCCTGTCTCCCTCTCATGTCTCCCTCTCCTGTCTCCCTCTCCTGTCTCTCTCTCCTGTCTCTCTCTCCTCTCTCCCTCTCCTGTCTCCCTCTCCTGTCTCCCTCTCCTGTCTCTCTCTCCTGTCTCTCTCTCCTCTCTCCCTCTCCTGTCTCCCTCACCTGTCTCCCTCTCATGTCTCCCTCTCCTGTCTCCCTCTCCTGTCTCTCTCTCCTGTCTCTCTCTCCTCTCTCCCTCTCCTGTCTCCCTCACCTGTCTCCCTCTCCTGTCTCTCTCTCCTGTCTCCCTCTCCTGTCTCCCTCTCCTGTCTCTCTCTCCTGTCTCCCTCTCCTGTCTCTCTCACCTGTCTCTCTCACCTGTCTCCCTCTCCTGTCTCTCTCACCTGTCTCCCTCTCCTGTCTCCCTCTCCTGTCTCTCTCTCCTGTCTCCCTCTCCTGTCTCTCTCACCTGTCTCTCTCACCTGTCTCCCTCTCCTGTCTCCCTCTCCTGTCTCCCTCTCCTGTCTCCCTCTCATGTCTCCCTCTCCTGTCTCCCTCTCCTGTCTCTCTCTCCTGTCTCTCTCTCCTCTCTCCCTCTCCTGTCTCCCTCACCTGTCTCTCTCACCTGTCTCTCTCTCCTGTCTCCCTCTCCTGTCTCCCTCTCATGTCTCCCTCTCCTGTCTCCCTCTCCTGTCTCTCTCTCCTGTCTCTCTCTCCTCTCTCCCTCTCCTGTCTCCCTCTCCTGTCTCTCTCTCCTGTCTCCCTCTCCTGTCTCCCTCTCCTGTCTCTCTCTCCTGTCTCCCTCTCCTGTCTCTCTCACCTGTCTCTCTCACCTGTCTCCCTCTCCTGTCTCTCTCACCTGTCTCCCTCTCCTGTCTCCCTCTCCTGTCTCTCTCTCCTGTCTCCCTCTCCTGTCTCTCTCACCTGTCTCTCTCACCTGTCTCCCTCTCCTGTCTCCCTCTCCTGTCTCTCTCTCCTGTCTCCCTCTCCTGTCTCTCTCTCCTGTCTCCCTCTCATGTCTCCCTCTCCTGTCTCCCTCTCCTGTCTCTCACCTGTCTCCCTCACCTGTCTCTCTCTCCTGTCTCTCTCTCCTGTCTCCCTCTCCTGTCTCCCTCTCCTGTCTCTCTCTCCTGTCTCCCTCTCCTGTCTCCCTCTCCTGTCTCTCTCTCCTGTCTCCCTCTCCTGTCTCCCTCTCCTGTCTCCCTCTCCTGTCTCCCTCTCCTGTCTCCCTCTCCTGTCTCTCTCTCCTGTCTCCCTCTCCTGTCTCCCTCACTGTCTCCCTCTCCTATCTCCCTCTCCTGTCTCCCTCTCCTGTCTCCCTCTCCTGTCTCCCTCTCCTGTCTCCCTCTCCTGTCTCTCTCTCCTGTCTCCCTCTCCTGTCTCCCTCTCCTGTCTCCCTCTCCTGTCTCTCTCTCCTGTCTCTCTCTCCTGTCTCCCTCTCCTGTCTCTCTCTCCTGTCTCTCTCACCTGTCTCTCTCACCTGTCTCCCTCTCCTGTCTCTCTCTCCTGTCTCTCTCTCCTGTCTCTCTCTCCTGTCTCCCTCTCCTGTCTCCCTCTCCTGTCTCCCTCTCCTGTCTCTCTCTCCTGTCTCCCTCTCCTGTCTCCCTCTCCTGTCTCTCTCTCCTGTCTCCCTCTCCTGTCTCTCTCTCCTGTCTCCCTCTCCTGTCTCTCTCTCCTGTCTCCCTCTCCTGTCTCCCTCTCCTGTCTCCCTCTCCTGTCTCTCTCTCCTGTCTCCCTCTCCTGTCTCCCTCTCCTGTCTCCCTCTCCTGTCTCTCTCACCTGTCTCTCTCACCTGTCTCCCTCTCCTGTCTCTCTCTCCTGTCTCCCTCTCCTGTCTCCCTCTCCTGTCTCCCTCTCCTGTCTCTCTCACCTGTCTCTCTCTCCTGTCTCCCTCTCCTGTCTCCCTCTCCTGTCTCCCTCTCCTGTCTCCCTCTCCTGTCTCCCTCTCCTGTCTCTCTCACCTGTCTCTCTCTCCTGTCTCCCTCTCCTGTGTCCCTCTCCTGTCTCCCTCTCCTGTCTCTCTCACCTGTCTCCCTCTCCTGTCTCCCTCTCCTGTCTCCCTCTCCTGTCTCCCTCACCTGTCTCCCTCTCCTGTCTCCCTCTCCTGTCTCTCTCTCCTGTCTCCCTCTCCTGTCTCCCTCTCCTGTCTCTCTCTCCTGTCTCTCTCTCCTGTCTCTCTCTCCTGTCTCCCTCTCCTGTCTCCCTCTCCTGTCTCTCTCTCCTGTCTCTCTCTCCTGTCTCCCTCTCCTGTCTCCCTCTCCTGTCTCTCTCTCCTGTCTCCCTCTCCTGTCTCTCTCTCCTGTCTCTCTCTCCTGTCTCTCTCTCCTGTCTCCCTCTCCTGTCTCTCTCTCCTGTCTCTCTCTCCTGTCTCCCTCTCCTGTCTCTCTCTCCTGTCTCCCTCACCTGTCTCTCTCTCCTGTCTCTCTCACCTGTCTCCCTCTCCTGTCTCCCTCACCTGTCTCCCTCACCTGTCTCCCTCTCCTGTCTCCCTCTCCTGTCTCTCTCACCTGTCTCTCTCTCCTGTCTCTCTCTCCTGTCTCTCTCTCCTGTCTCCCTCTCCTGTCTCTCTCTCCTGTCTCCCTCTCCTGTCTCCCTCTCCTGTCTCCCTCTCCTGTCTCTCTCTCCTGTCTCTCTCTCCTGTCTCTCTCTCCTGTCTCTCTCTCCTGTCTCCCTCTCCTGTCTCTCTCTCCTGTCTCTCTCTCCTGTCTCTCTCTCCTGTCTCCCTCTCCTGTCTCCCTCTCCTGTCTCTCTCTCCTGTCTCTCTCTCCTGTCTCCCTCTCCTGTCTCTCTCTCCTGTCTCCCTCTCCTGTCTCCCTCTCCTGTCTCCCTCTCCTGTCTCCCTCTCCTGTCTCTCTCACCTGTCTCCCTCTCCTGTCTCTCTCACCTGTCTCTCTCTCCTGTCTCCCTCACCTGTCTCCCTCTCCTGTCTCCCTCTCCTGTCTCCCTCACCTGTCTCTCTCACCTGTCTCTCTCTCCTTTCTCCCTCACCTGTCTCCCTCTCCTGTCTCTCTCACCTGTCTCTCTCTCCTGTCTCCCTCACCTGTCTCCCTCTCCTGTCTCTCTCACCTGTCTCCCTCTCCTGTCTCTCTCTCCTGTCTCTCTCTCCTGTCTCTCTCACCTGTCTCTCTCTCCTGTCTCTCTCACCTGTCTCTCTCTCCTGTCTCCCTCACCTGTCTCCCTCTCCTGTCTCTCTCACCTGTCTCTCTCTCCTGTCTCCCTCACCTGTCTCCCTCTCCTGTCTCTCTCACCTGTCTCTCTCTCCTGTCTCCCTCACCTGTCTCCCTCTCCTGTCTCTCTCTCCTGTCTCCCTCACCTGTCTCTCTCTCCTGTCTCCCTCACCTGTCTCCCTCTCCTGTCTCCCTCTCCTGTCTCCCTCTCCTGTCTCTCTCACCTGTCTCCCTCTCCTGTCTCCCTCTCCTGTCTCCCTCTCCTGTCTCCCTCTCCTGTCTCTCTCACCTGTCTCCCTCTCCTGTCTCTCTCTCCTGTCTCTCTCTCCTGTCTCCCTCTCCTGTCTCCCTCTCCTGTCTCCCTCTCCTGTCTCCCTCTCCTGTCTCCCTCTCCTGTCTCTCTCACCTGTCTCTCTCCTGTCTCCCTCTCCTGTCTCCCTCTCCTGTCTCCCTCTCCTGTCTCCCTCTCCTGTCTCTCTCTCCTGTCTCCCTCACCTGTCTCCCTCACCTGTCTCTCCCTCTCATGTCTCTCTCTCATGTCTCTCTCACCTGTCTCCCTCTCCTTTCTCTCTCTCTCCTGTCTCCCTCACCTGTCTCTCTCTCATGTCTCTCTCACCTGTCTCCCTCTCCTTTCTCTCTCTCTCCTGTCTCCCTCTCATGTCTCCCTCTCCTGTCTCTCTCACCTGTCTCCCTCTCCTGTCTCCCTCTCCTGTCTCTCTCTCCTGTCTCCCTCACCTGTCTCCCTCACCTGTCTCTCCCTCTCATGTCTCTCTCTCATGTCTCCCTCTCATGTCTCTCTCTCATGTCTCCCTCTCATGTCTCTCTCACCTGTCTCCCTCTCCTGTCTCTCTCTCCTGTCTCCCTCTCCTGTCTCCCTCTCCTGTCTCCCTCACTGTCTCCCTCACCTGTCTCTCTCTCCTGTCTCCCTCTCCTGTCTCCCTCTCCTGTCTCCCTCACTGTCTCCCTCACCTGTCTCTCTCACCTGTCTCCCTCTCCTGTCTCTCACCTGTCTCTCTCTCCTGTCTCCCTCTCCTGTCTCTCTCACCTGTCTCTCTCACCTGTCTCCCTCTCCTGTCTCCCTCTCCTGTCTCCCTCTCCTGTCTCCCTCACCTGTCTCCCTCTCCTGTCTCTCTCACCTGTCTCTCTCTCCTGTCTCTCTCACCTGTCTCCCTCTCCTGTCTCCCTCTCCTGTCTCCCTCTCCTGTCTCCCTCACCTGTCTCCCTCTCCTGTCTCTCTCTCCTGTCTCCCTCTCCTGTCTCCCTCTCATGTCTCCCTCTCCTGTCTCCCTCTCCTGTCTCCCTCACCTGTCTCCCTCTCCTGTCTCTCTCTCCTGTCTCCCTCTCCTGTCTCCCTCTCATGTCTCCCTCTCCTGTCTGCCTCTCCTGTCTCCCTCTCCTGTCTCCCTCTCCTGTCTCCCTCACTGTCTCCCTCACTGTCTCCCTCACCTGTCTCCCTCACCTGTCTCCCTTTCCTGTTCCTCTCCCTCCTGGGTGAGAGGCTACTGTTAGGCTAGCACATTAAGGACAGGAGAGAGGGGCCACATTCCCCCCTCCCTTCCTTCTACCTCAGGGTAGGCGCTGTTCTCTCACCATTAGCTTTGCTGTTCGTCTCCATCTGGACACCTGCCTGCTCTGGGCTCCCAGTGCATCTCAGTCTGTCTCTCCTTTCTCTGTAGTAGCGTGTGTTCCAGACAGAGCCACCAGAGGACGTTGAGTATTCCAGGGACTTTGTCAAAGCACTTTGTTCTGCTCTGTTCTCCTATCACTCAACATCAGGAAAGGGAGACAGACCATTACCAGATTCCACTGCTTTAGACAGTGTACACAAACAATCCTGGATGCTAAATGCTAATGTTCAGTGTGTGGCATTGTTACCATTTTACATTACGTTACATTTACATTTTGCAGACGCCTTTATCCAAAACGACTTCCTCTACAACAAATACATTTGTATTTATACAAATACATCTGTCCATCAGTCATCGCAAGAAAAAGTTATCTATGCTCAGGCCAGAGGCCATTGGCAGGTAAAATGCTAGAAGGAAGAATTATATTTACAGTAGAGAAACTGTACAGGGGGGTAGAGGGGAGGGAGCGGTTTCAGGAGGGACCATTAAGGTGTAGCCTGAAGAGGTTGGGTATTATGCTCTGGGGACTCCTAAGGGTTAACCATTGCTTGCATGTAGGAAGGGGCAGCCCAGTAGGTGAGCACCAGGGTCTTGAATCTGATGCGAGCTGTTACTGGGAGCCATTGAAGGGTGCGAAGGAGAGGGGTAACATGGGAGAATTTGGGGAGGTTGAACACCAGATGGGTGGCAGCATTCTGGATGAGCTGCAGAGGTCTGATGGAGGAGTCGGGGAGCCTGGCTGGGAGTGCGTTGCAGTAGTCAAGGCGGGAGATGACAAGAGTTGAGCTGCTTCTCTGGTGAGGAATCTTATGTTGTAGGGGAAGAATCTGCAGGAGTGTGCTGTCGCAGTGATGTTCGCTGCACAGGATAAGTGGTTGTCGAGGATCACCCCAAGGTTCTTGGCTGTCTGGGAGAAGTCTTGGAGTGGGCAGGCTTTTCCAGGGAGAAAGAGTAGCTCAGTCTTGTTATGGTTGAGCTTGAGGTGGTGGGCTGACATCCAAGCAGAGATGTCTGCAAGACACACAGAGACACGTGTTGCCACCTGAGTCAGAGTGGGGGGGAGACAGGAAGAGATGAGTGTCGTCTGCGTAGCTGTGGTAGGAGAAACCATGTGAGGAGATTACAGAGCCAAGAGATTTGGTATAGAGGGAGAACAGTAAGGGCCCTAGGACGGAGCCCTGAGGGACCCCAGTGGTGAGGGCTCGTGG
>NC_137675.1:50844850-50857350 GCF_963989245.1 Nansenia antarctica
ACACACACACACTTACAGGAGAGCTCTTGCTCTGTCTTGCCGGGGATCTTGAGGCTCATGCTGCTGCTGCTGCGGCTGTAGAGGCCGCTGAGTTTGAAGGAGCGGCCGTCCCCCTGGCTGTAGCAGGGCAGCACCACGGGGGTCCCTCTGCTGCGCCCCGGGACCACCTCCAACAGACCCACACACCCCAGCAGGTGCACCTGCAGAGTACCTGGGGGGGGGGGGGGGAGGGAGGGAGGGAGAGAGGGAGTGTACAGAGAGATAGAGAGGAAAGAGGGGTGGGGGAAGGAGGGAGGGAGGGAGGGAGGGAGAGAGAGAGGGTTGGGGGGGTGTATAGAGAGAGAGAGAGAGGAAAGAGGGGTGGGGGAAGGAGGGAGGGAGGGAGAGAGGGAGGGTGGGAGAGAGGGTTGGGGGGGTGTATAGAGAGAGAGAGAGGAAAGAGGGGTGGGGGAAGGAGGGAGGGAGGGAGAGAGGGAGGGTGGGAGAGAGGGAGAGAGGGAGGGTGGGTGGGAGAGAGGATGGGGGAGGAGGGTGTGTATAGAGAGATAGAGAGGAAAGAGGGGGTGGGGAGAGAGGATGGGGGGAGGGTGGGGAGGGGGTGTATAGAGGTATAGAGAGGAAAGAGGGGGTGGGGAAGGAGGGAGGGAGGGAGAGAGGGAGAGAGGGTTGGGGGGTATATAGAGAGATAGAGAGGAGAGATAGAGAGGAAAGAGGGGTGGGGAGAAAGGATGGGTGGAGGGAGGAGGAGGGTGTGTGTATAGAGAGACAGAGAGGAAAGAGGGGTGGGGAGGGAGGGAGAGAGGGAGAGAGGGTGGGGAGGGGGTGTATAGAGAGATAGAGAGGAAAGAGGGGTGGGGAGAGAGGGAGAGAAAGAGAGAGAGAGAGAGAGAGAGAGAGCACAATGTCACACACCTCAGGCTGCCATTACCCGTTCCTTCAGCAGAGTGTGTATGGAGCACGCAGTTTGAGAGTTTGTTGCTAGTGGTTACCAGTGAGCGGCGAGGGCTTGCTGAGGGTGCTGTACTGGTTGTGGACATAGGGGGCGCTGTGGCGCGAGCTGAAGGCTGAAGAGGAGGTCAGGACCAGCTCCTCCTTGATGAGGCAGGCCTTGGGGTGGTCCTCCGTCAGCTCCCCCAGCCTCTGCTCCAGAGACCCCCGTAGCAGGTCCAACCTCTGGGACGACTCACTCAGACCACACTGGGCCTGGGGAGGGGGGGGGGGGGGGGGAGAGGGAGGAGGTTACAGTGGTGTGTATGCAGGGTTGGCATCAGGGGTGTACGTGTGTGTGTGTGTATGTGTGTGTATGTGTGTGTATGCGTGTGTGTGTCTGTCTCTGTGTGCGTGCGTGCTTGTGTGTGTGTGTGTGTGTGTGTGTGTGTGTGTGTGTACATATGTAGAGCAGGTGAAGGTAGAGACCACAGACAGGCTCAGAAACAGAACAGAATGAAGAACAGCACAGAGTGTTCCTCCTCGTTCCGTTCTATCCGTTCCAGGGCGCCCGTCCTCCGGTCTCTACCTCCACCAGCCTCCGTGTGTGACCTCTGACCTCTGACATGGCCTTCTTGTCCTGGACCTTGCCCCCCGCCCCCAGCAGACGCAGCATGTTCTTGGCTCCCTCGGCCATGGCGTGTTCCACCCGGTAGTGGTGCCACAGCTCCTCCACACGCAGCTCCACCCCACACGTGTCTGGCTTACCTGAGAGGGAGAGGAGGAGGGGGGGGGGGGGGGTGAGGAACCATTCCAGAACATAGTCTCCAGTATTCAGCCAACATGATGTAGAATCAGCACTCGAGTTGAGGGGGGATGAGGGGGGATGGCATCCCCCCTGAAGTAAAAAATCAAAGTCAAAATCATCCCCCTTCTAAAACTGCCATCCCCCCATTTTATCAATGAACGTGGTATTACTGCTATTTCAACATTTAGTTTAGCGCATATTGAGTAAAATACTGTGGGCGAGGGGGCACGCACACATGCAATGACATTTTTACCAAGTCACTGACACTGAAGTCACTGACGCTGTGGGGATGCAAAAATTGTCCCCATATGATAAAATCCACCACCTCCCCTGATTTTCTTTTACAACTTGAGTACTGTGTAGAATTCCTACAAATATGTGACAGCGGCTGGTGAAAGGTGTACCAAGTCGGCAACCGTGAAGTTGCGCAACTTGAGAAAACGTTTTTTTAATTTGTATTAATTATTCGGGTTTTTTCATATTATGAACGTTTAAATGTTGAAGAGCCCTCTCAATATAACAAACGACGGTTTACTTATTCTTATTAAACAATTTGTAAGCAAACTAAGCTTGTTTTCACAAGTCTGCTGTGACGTGCTCTGCTTTGTGAGTTTGGTGATACATGTCTTGTTTATCTATTATGCATTGTATTGTTTAACAAGCTGGCTCTCCCACTACGACTACAGTACAGCCGTGGAGGAACAGCCGGTGTTTGTTTGTTTATTTAGATATTTGTTTATTAGCCCACCAGGCTAGCCAAACAGTTGTTCTTTGTTGTTAGCTAGCTAGCGCGATGCCTTTGTGCTAACTTTGAGGGACATTTTCTCCACTAGTTGACTTGACTACAATCTGCTCTTTCATAATGTGTAAAATCACTGCCAATACAACCACACAACATTTTGGAGTGTGTGTGTGTGTGTGTGTGTGTGTGTGTGTGTCTCATGGGACTTTACATCCTGCAGTCCTGATCCTTTCTGAACCCGCAGCAGAAGCGAGGGATGAAGGAAGGTAGAGAGGGAGTGAAGAGCCTTCACAGCGCTCCATTAGAGGTGTGTGCCTGGACACGTCTCTCTACTCCCTGAACTTCACACTTCTCCTCACTCCCCCTTTCAAACAAGCTCACTCCTCTGCCTTTCTCTTTTTAGGCCTCTCTTCTATCTCTCCCTCTCTCTGCCCACTCCCTCTCTCTCCCTCTGACTCCTTGTTTTATTCCCCCCCCCCTCTCTCCCCCCTCTCCCCCCCCTCTCTCCCCCCTCTCTCTCTAACCTCTGCTAAATGAGGCATGTTGGCCCACATCAAGGGGTTGCAGGAACATCAATAAAGCTTTAACCTGATCTTTCTGTGGGAGGGAGTTGGAGTGTGTGAGATGGCTGTAATGGTGTGTGTGTGTGTGTGTGTGTGTGTGTGTGTGTGTGTGTGTGTGTGTGTGTGTGTGTGTGTGTGTGTAAAGTGGATCATAATGCATAGTATGCAATACTAAGGGGGACATTGATCTCTGTTTTACCATACATGGAAAATGTAACATTGATGGACTGAGGATGGAAAGACACTAAAGGAGGCAGACAGACAGACAGGCAGGCAGGCAGGCATACAGAATGGCAGACAGGCAGGCATACAGAATGGCAGACAGGCAGACAGACAGGCAGGCAGACAGAATGGCAGACAGGCAGACAGACAGACAGACAGACAGGCAGGCAGGCAGACAGACAGAATGGCAGACAGGCAGACAGACAGACAGACAGACAGGCAGGCAGACAGACAGAACGGCAGATAGACAGACAGGAATAACAGGCAGGCAGACAGGCAGACAGACAGAATGACAGACAGGCAGGCAGACAGACAGGCAGGTAGACAGACAGAATGACAGGCAGGCAGACAGGCAGACAGACAGGCAGGCAGACAGACAGAATGACAGACAGATAGAAGTTACACCTTAACTGCTCCTCCTGAGACATCTACTACCCCCCAGCACTGCGTCTCCTGAGACACCCGCTTTTCCCCTTTACTGTGTCCCCCAAGACTTCTACTGCCCCCGCTGTACTGTTTCTCTGTTCTCCAGTGTCTACTAAAAATAAAAAATAAACGTTTTCCTTCCATCACTGAGTCTGCCAATGGCCCCGGGCCTGAGCTAGATTACTCTTCCTGCTACGACTGGTGGATTGATGATTCACTTACTTAGTCAAATGAATTGAATGTAAGTTGCTTTGGAATAAGGCGTCTGCTAAATGTCAAAAATGGAAATGTAATGTAAATGAATGACAGGCAGACAGGCAGACAGACAGACAGACAGGCAGGCAGACAGACAGACAGAATGACAGGCAGGCAGACAGACAGACAGACAGACAGACAGGAATATTAAGTTGGACACGATCCACTGACTGACAGACAGACAGACAGACAGACAGACAGGCAGACAGACAGACTGAAAGACAGACAGACAGACAGGCATATTAAACATTGGATATGACAGACAGACAGACAGGCAGGCAGACAGACAGACAGACAGAATGACAGACAGACAGATAGGCATATTAAACATTGGATACGACAGACAGACAGACAGACAGACAGACAGACAGACAGACAGAATGACAGGCAGACAGACAGACAGACAGACAGACAGAATGACAGGCAGACAGACAGACAGACAGACAGACAGGCAGACAGACGGGTACCTTGGTTATCCTCTGTCTGCTCAGTGGCCTGCATGGATTTGCGGATCTGCATGCGGATGATGTCAATCTTGGTCTTGCTGTCCTGCAGCATCTGCTGGGCCGACTGATGCAGCTTCTTGTCCTACAAGGGACACCGTAGAGTGCCCAAAGTTAAATGGAGAACAACTAGTTGAAAAGTGCATGAATACTGTATACATCTGTGCTGACTTTCCGCACGGAAATCAACAGACTGAGAAGATCTGGACAGGAAGTAACAGATGAAGATAGGGAGAGAGATAATAATAATAATGTTTTATTTGCCATGCAATCATCTTATCAATCAATTGCTGGAATGTGGTATTTTTTGCTTTAGGCACAGGGTCAGCCATAGTCAGTGCCCCTGGAGCAATTAGGGTGCCTTGCTCAATTAGGTCAAGCTCATTAGGGTGCCTTGCTGAGGCGGGGATTGAACCAGCAACCTTCCGATTGCTAGCCAGCCTCTCTTACCTCTAGGCTACCTCTGCCCCAGAGAGATGAAGAGAAAAGAACAGTAGGGTATAATTTTCATTAGATTTGTTGATTTGATTTGGGGTCATGGAAGAGATTGAGTAAATAGTGGAAGAGAGTATTCGCGCTCTGTGTATCATAGCAGTAGACGCCATAAGACGACACACATAACACGTCCCAACAGTCATCTACCAGCCTGTGAGGTAGGGCTCTTGGAATGTAACGTAAGTTGGAATGGCGAGCAGGTTCTCCCATCGCTCCGTCCACGTTCAATCCAAGAGAGAGTCTAAAACTCTCCAGACCTCCAAAAGAGGTGTGAGAACAACGTGATTTGGAGGCACTAGCGAACTCAAGGGGGGGCGACTGCTGAAAAAGTGTAGCTAAAGTGCCCTCTAGAGTGGTGAAAACGAGAGGAAGTGCCCTATTGGCTGCGGTCCACCAGGGAAGTGCCCTATTGGCTGCCCTCCATCAGAGAAGTGCCCTATTGGCTGCCCCTCACCAGGGAGATTTTTCTTTTTCTTTTTAATAATTAATTATTGAGTACCCTCCAGGGTGCCCTTTCTTGCAATAAATTATGACAGCAGCTGGTGAAACCGGGAACAAGTCGGCAATCGATAAAAATGTCAGCGTTGTTGAAAATCAATGACACTCGCTAGTCAAGCCAAAACATTGCGATGCAATGGATTCGGTGAGCAATCCTCACTACTCCACACTCACTAGGTAGTAGAGGGGATTACTCACCAATGTTTTTTTGTTTTCTTTAAGTGGGGCATTCACTCAGGTCCCACTCATATTTTGCGTTTTATTGCGATAAAGACTAGTAGAGTAGAGATTTGACAGGAAGGATGGGTGAGAGAGAGAGAAAGAGAGAGAGAGGTCCACGGCCAGAATCGAACCTGGAACCCTATGGTTACACGGTCGACACTTAGTGTGTTACGCCACCAAGCGCCCCTGCATTGCAATGTTTTGGCTTGACTAGCGAGTGTGTCATTGATTTTCAGCAAAGTTGACATTTATTGAAATGTTTTGAATAAAAGGTCTGAACGGTCCGTCGGTTGTTCCCGGTTTCACTAGCTGCTGTCACAATTATGATGATGCGCCCTCTAGAAAAGAAAACCTGAAAATGTGTCTTAACGTGTCTCCCTTCTAGTGGAGAATACGTGATGCAGTTCCCTATAAGGTGCCCTTACAATGGAAAAGGGTGCCGTTAAGTGCCCTCTCTGCCGCCCCTACATGACAGTGTCCCAAAGCGTGCCCTTTCCAGTAGAGAAAAGGGGAGCAGTGCTGTATAAGGTACTCCTACAGGTGAGAACACATGATGAAGTGGCTAATGAGGTGCTCCTCTAATGGAGAAGTGCCCTCCAGTGGACACAAGGTGATGGTGATGCAGTGCTGTAAAGGGTGTCCCTCAGGTGAGAACGTGGGGAAGTTTCCTAATGGATGTCAGTGGAGAACATGTGAAGTGGTGCCGTATAGGTGTGTTACAGACGGGGTCGCCTTTTCCTTGGCGACTCCTCTGTGCCTCTGACCTGCCTGTGACACTGCTCTTTACATTTTAAACATGTATGACGTATCAGGTGACATGTTGCATAAGGGGGCGGCGGTAGCCTAGAGGTTAGAGAGGCCGGCTAGCAATCGGAAGGTCGCTGGTTCGATCCCCGCCTCAAGAGGGAGCTGCGTGTGAGCTGGTGACTGGAGGGTTGCTGGCATCATATATAAGGTGCCTACCACTGCCGTTGTGCCCTTGAGCAAGGCACCTAACCCCTAATGGCTCCAGGGGGGTTGACTATGTTTCTGTGCCTAGAGCAAAATACACTTCAAAAACAGGTAATGTAAAAGGTAATGTAATGTAATCTAATAAGACGGCCAGTCCACTCCCAGGTTACGTTGTCCACCATGAAGGAGCAATCTGTGTGTTCTATGGATGGAGTTGGATAGTCTGAGAACTCCTCAGACAGACGTTCCATCAAGAGAGATGTGAAGCCTGAACCTGTCCTATCGCCAAAGCTCTGGAAGAGTTGGTCAGTAATTCTTTATGCATTCTGTCCATCACAGGGTCCACAATCTCCATTTAGGGTAGTTCAGAGATATTGAGCGTCAAAGTTTTTACATTCCATTATGTTTTGTGAGATGGAACCTTTGTATTTTATTAATTACTAACTAAAAAAATTCAACATTTTAAAAATAACACCACACAGGCATTAATCAACACCTAATGGATCAGATTATGTAAAAAACTCAATTTTGACCAAAAATTGAGATAGAACCTTATGATTCTAACGTCACGAACTGTAGGCTCCAGATCAATGAAAAGAGCCCTGGGAACATCCTTTCCACCCCCCAGTCTCACTGAAGAAGGTGCAGCACATCAGACTGTGATGATGGGGGACAGGGAGTGTAGCAGTGTCTCAGGCCGCCTTCTGCGCACTAGTGGGGTCCCATGTTGTACAGTTGGTGCCCTTTTTATTTTGTCGCCCCTGCCCTTCAAACCGCCTGAGTCCACCACTGTTTGGAGGTATGGTCACACGAGACTGAGGGTGGTATAGTTTCAACATTAACACTAGAACAGCCGTGCCTTTTTACCTACTAGTTGGGACACATCATAAAAAAGAACAAAATTGCCTACCACAACTATGCGGATGACACATAGCCCTCTCACCGAACGACTATAGTCCCATTGACAATCTCTGTAATTGCATTGAGCAAATAAACGCCTGGATGACACAAAACGTCCTCCAACTAAACAAGGACAAAACAGAGATAATTGTATCCGGTGCACCTGACAAAAGATCGAAAGTCAGTGCTAAACTTGATTCTCTCTCTCTTCAAACTAAAAAACAGGTCAGAAATCTTGGTGTAATTCTAGACTCCGATCTAAACTTCAACAGCCACATAAACTCGATAACTAAATCAGCCTACTATCACCTGAAAAACAACAAGAATGAGAGGTTTCATGTCCAAGCAAGACCTTGAAAAACTCATCCATGCATTTGTTTCAAGTAGACTTGATTATTGTAATGGTCTACTAACAGGCCTATCTAAAGGAGCTGTTCGTAAATTGCAGCTCATCCAAAACACCACTGCTAGGGTCCTAAAAAAAACAAAGACATTTGAACACATTACACCAATCCTGAGATCCCTGCACTGGCTACCAGTCTCTCAGAGAACTGAATTCAAAATCCTCCTAATTACATACAAATCACAAAATGGTCTTGGACCAAAATACATATCAGATCTCCTCCCACCCTATATTCCTGCAAGGTCTCTAAGGTCAGCTGAGACTAATCAGCTAATAATTCCAAGAGTAAAAACAAAACACGGTGCAGCAGCTTTCAGTCACGCTGCTGCATGCTCCTGGAACAAACTCCCTGAAGAAATCAAACAGGCCCAAACCCTTAAAATATTTAAATCTAAGCTAAAAACCTCCATGTTTTGCACCAGTTATGATGAAACACAAACACTTCTATCAATGTCTTTCTTCCATTAACTATTGTGTTTTTAAATGTTTTATCTGTTTACTTCTTATATTTGCTTTTATTCATTGTAATTTTTATTTTCTTATGCTCCTCTTGCTGTATTTTTAAATAATGTATGTAAAGCACTTTGAATTGCCCCTGTTGTATGAAATGTGCTATACAAATAAACTTGCCTTGCCTAAATGACCCCCTCTTTACAGTGCTCAAGCTGCTATTTACACACAATGACCACTAGTTGGCCGCTTGTAAATTAGCCTGCCTCCTACACAGAAAAACTGCAAAATAGCTTCATACTAGCTTACCCTGATGTGATTTCGAAAAATGTAAGGATACTGGGTGGTAGAACGCACATATCTAGGAAAAGTCATGAAAGGATGGTCCTGAAATTTGACGTTTTCTTTACTCACAGGGGTCAAATGACCCCTCACGGCTATGCTAGTGTTAAAGAGAAGAAGCAGTAGCCTATAGTAGATCAGTGGGGGGTAGAACACAGTCTAGTACTAGGCTACAGTAGGCATGGTAGGCCTGTAGTGTTGTAGAGGGGGAGTTGGTACGTTATAGCAGAGCGTTTAGGCCGTAGAGCACAGGACAGTGAAGGTGAGTGTGTGGTCGACGGCGGGCCTGTCCAGTACCTTGGCATTTCCGTTGGCGTAGATGGGGATCATGTTCTCAGCTCCCTGTTTGACCTTCAGCTCGATGTTGAGCTGGCGCTCCAGAGACTGGATCCGGTCCTGATTGGCCGAGGAGCAGCTGAGCCCCCCCGGAGACAGGGGCGCATCTGGGGGGGGGGGGCAAACATTCGACGTCACTGACTGTCAATACCATGACTAGATCAACATGCCCTTACAACTTTAAACATTCCTTACTCATGTCATTAGTATGTCATAAATATGTTACACATTACATTACACAAACACATTAAAATACTTGAGCTGGAACCAACGGAATAGTCCCAACAGTGTAACAACCAAGTGGGGTATTCCATCAACATCGCTAACTAAGTCAGCGCTTAATTGAAAAAGCCTGGTTACTCTTAACGTCGACTGTGACTTAAGGCTCTGGCCGTTCCGTTAACACAATTCAGCCGTGTCTCGTCGACGGTAACTCTGGCCAGGCTTGTAAAGTCTTGCTTTGGGCCCGCACACGGAGTAATAAGCAGCCCAGAACAGACGATTGTCGGAAAAGAAGATACTATGACGTAAAAAGAAGGGAAAACGAGAGCGCAGAGCGGTGATCTTTTCAGCAGCGGAACAAGCCCTGTTGATGGAGCTTTATGAAGCCTATAAAGAAGCAATCACCAAAAAGGGCGATACTGCCGCAATTAACAAGATGAGGGAGATGGCTTGGCAAAGAATTGCTGACAGATTAAATGCTTAAGTTATACTAGCCTACTTATTGTTTTATTTTAATGAATGAACATTCACTACTGTGGCCATATCAGCAGGCTAGATAATATCAGATAGTATCAGAATATCAGAAGTTTAAAGTTATGCATGACATAATTAATTACAATGCATTTACTGTTAATTAGCCTAATTGAGTGAGGTGTTCAAGCTGTGAAGACAAAAAATAAACATTAAATATCTATCCATCTATCTATCTATCTATCTATCTATACATTGACTTTTGAAGACAGTGAAAGTGGTAATTTTGTGGTTAACTTCTTTATTTTCATTAATACGTTCTTTGAAACTGAAGTAAAGACATACATTCATCATTGTCACATTGTGAGAAAAAGATCAGACCTTATGTTTCCGAAAAGTGTTTCCATTAGCCTACTACAGACCAGGTTAGTTCTGAGGTATACATTATTCACTTATTTATTATAAATGTACTCATAAGCCACATTTAGGAAACGGAACTCTCACTAAAATTAGCAGGACTTGGCCTGGATAAGCCTGGAATTTCATTTAGCGACGTTGATGGAATACCACCCTGGACAACATACACGAGACTCCCTCTCAGTTGTTCCTCTGTTCCTCTGTGTCTGTGTACTGTATGTGCATGTGTGTGTGAGTGCTTGTGTGCGTGTGTTGTGTGTGTCTGTTGTGTGTGTGTGTGTGATTGCCTGCATGTGTGCGTATGTGTGCGTGCCTGTGTGCGTGCCTGTGTGCGTGTCTGTGCGTGTTGCCCAGGACCACACCTTTACAGTGTAACTAGAGAGAGAGTAAGACACGACACACACGCACACACCACACACAGGTGGGAGGACCAATGCGTCAGCGGTTACCT
Organism: Nansenia antarctica; assembly: GCF_963989245.1. Classification (NCBI taxonomy): domain Eukaryota; kingdom Metazoa; phylum Chordata; class Actinopteri; order Argentiniformes; family Microstomatidae; genus Nansenia; species Nansenia antarctica. The sequence continues at coordinate 50,855,455 of NC_137675.1, forward strand.
CGGTTGTCGTCGTGTCCCTTGGTGACGATGTGGGCGTCCAGCTCCTGCAGCTGGTCGTGCAGCGTGTCCAGCTTGCGGTTGGAGCTGCGGAGCTGGGAGTCCACCTGCTGGGAGTTCCTCTTGTCGGTGGTGGCCCTGCGGAGGTTCTCCGCCCCCTCCTTGATCTTCAGCTCCTTCCTGATCTCCCGCCGGAGCTTCTCCCGCTGCTCGTCCAGGCGCTGCTGCACGCTGCTGTCGGAGAAGTCCGAGCTCTGGTCCAGACCCAGCTGCTCCAGCACCGACCGCCCGCCCGGGTCACTCTGAGGAGGGGGGGGGGTAGAGGGAGGGAGGTAGAGAGGTAAGGGAAGATGAGGTAATATTATAGGTTACACACAACTATACAGTTTGTCAAATCCTGGTGCCATCCATGTACAGGTATCTGTGACATTTCTGTCAAAGCAAGAGAGAGAGAGAGAGAGAGGGAGAGAGAGAGAGAGAGAGAGAGAGAGAGAGAGAGAGTCCCCAGGTACGCACAAATGTAGCGTCCTGCATATTTATATTCCAGCTCGAACCCCACAACCCTGAGATTAAGAGTCTCATGCTCTACCGACTGAGCCAGCCGGGCCGCTGGGTATGCTTCCGAGCCTCCTTGAGACCAAGAATCATTGGAATAATTTCCGACACAGTTCCAAAGGTCCTGTGGCGCGATCGGTTAGCGCGCGGTACTTTATACAACAGTATGCAGCAGAGCAATTACCGAGGTTGTGAGTTCGAGCCTCACCTGGAGCACAGCTTTTCGGTTTCCTCTACATTCTGAGAAAATGCAGACCCTCAGGCGAGCAGCCGTCGCCCCCGTAAACATATCCACCAGCTCCACGGACCCCAACATACACTGCTTCCTGCTTAGCCCTACCAGATAGAATGCTGACCAGCACCACTACACTACACTAAGAGTGGCTCGCCTAAAACGAACACTCTGAAAGAAAAACACTCGCCTCACATCAAAAAGACCAACAAGACAAACACAACTCAAACTAAATTACTGAACGTGGACGCTCAACAAAGAGAATCAGAGCACAAAGGACAACCCCCCCCCCCCCCCCCCCCGACTCTTAGATCCAGGTGCACCAGATGAATCTGGACAGGTCAGCTGTCCGTTTGTCAGGACAGGACGCTGACACAACCACCGCCAGCAGCCTTCGGGGGAGGGAGGCCGAGAGAGGCAAAGAAAGACGGAGAGGTAAGAGAGGATAACAGAGAGAGAGAGAGAGAGAGAGAGAGAGAGAGAGAGAGAGAGAGAGAGAGAGAGAGAGTGGGAGTGATAGAGGAGGGAGGGAGGTGGGGAGGAGAGGAGTATAGAGTCTGAGGTTGTGTGTGTGTGTGTGTGTGTGTGTGTGTGTGTAGGGCTGACACCTTCCCTTCAGAGCCTCTGTTAGGGCTTTCACACCGGCAGTTCCGAACGCCGGTTCGCGTTCGCGGTCGGAAACCTCCGAACGTTGGCGCTGTCTGGCGAACGATACACTGGTATGAACGCGGGCTCGTTCGCCAGACAGCGCCAACGTTCGGAGGTTTCCGACCGCGAACACGAACCGGCGTTCGGAACTGCCGGTGTGAAAGCCCTATGTGAGCAGATTGAGACATGGAGTGAGTGAAGGCCTGAGCGCTCCCGTCTCCAGCTGGTCGATGGTAACCAGATGAGGCCAGATTAGAGCAGCATTCATAGAGACCCACATCAATAAGGCCTTGCTCCTGTCAGCACGCCATCTCCCACTTACACTGGGCTACATCAACATACACACGGTAATAGAATATACACACACACACACACACACACAGACACAGACACAGACACACACGCACTCACGCACACACACATGCACACACACACACACACACACACACACACACACACACACA
>NC_137675.1:50859850-50872350 GCF_963989245.1 Nansenia antarctica
CACTACTCAAAGGTACAGAGCACTACTCCTGCCTCCTCCTCGAATCCAGGATGCGCTTCCTTAGTTCCCGCCAGGAATCAAAAGAGAGAGAGAGAGAGAGAGAGAGAGAGAAAGAGAGTCTAAATCCGGAGCGAGCGAGTGAACGAGGTATAGGGAGGAAGAGAGAGAACGACGCGGCCCCGGCCCCACCCCGCTGCTTCCTGTTCTGCTCTTTAGCAGAGAGAGAGAGAGGGAGAGGGAGAGAGAGAGAGAGAGAGAGAGAGAGAGAGAGAGAGAGAGAGAGAGAGAGAGAGAGAGAGAGAGAGAGAGAGAGAGAGAGAGAGAGAGAGACGGAGGCATCATGCACTCTCACACACACATACATATATATAGAAACGGGCAACTCACACACACACACACACACACACATATGCACACACACACTCTAATGGTGTGGTTTTGTAATGAGCATAGCCACACTGCTTCCTGCTGTTGGTCCTTTTCAGCAGAGCAACAGGCTGCCGTGATAGACTAACATCACATCAAACACACTTTCATATCCTGAGAGTGTGTGTGTGTGTGTGTGCGTGTGTGTGTCTGTGTGTGCGTGTGTGCGTATGTATGTGTGTGTGTGTGCGTGTGTCTGTGTCTGTGTGTGCGTGTGTGTGTCTGTGCATGTGTGCGTATGTATGTGTGTGTGTGTGTGTGTGTGCGCGTGTGTTTGTGTGTGTGTGCGCGTCTGTGTGCGCGTGTGTGCGTATGTGTGTGTGTGTGTGTGTGTCAGACAAAGAGAGAGAGAGAGAGAGAGACAGAGAAATGGGAACAGTGAATGTGTTCATTTGGGGGAGAGGTGGTGTCAAGTGTCACAAGAGGATGCATTGACTGAGGGCCGGCCCAGTGAATAAGGTCGGAGGGATATCACAACCAGGGAACTAAAGAAAACCATCAGACCCGTCGCTGCAAAAAAAGCAGTTATGACAAACTGAGTGAAACTGGAAATGTGACTCAACCAAATCCCAAAACTGTGGTGGTCCAGTGGTCTAGCACCGCAGACCTACAGCGCACACACACACAAGGCGCATGTCGGCACAGGTTTGAATCCGGCCCATGGCCTCTTTACTCTCCTGTCTCTCTCTAGACACCGCTGTCTCTATAATCATCATAGTGGCACTGCCCACCAAAAAACAACAATATTCCTGTCTTTTGTCGTAAACACACAACCGGTGAATGCCGGTGGCACGGCCGTGGATGAATGCGTGTTCCCACAGTTGGAGGTCCTCCCTGAATAGCATCAACCCAGACGGAGAACAGCACCCATGGAGAGGAACACACTGGGACAGCTGCTTCTCCGAAACACGGAACCGGAAGTGGAACTGAACTCTGCTGAACTGTACCAGGAGAGAGAGAGAGAGAGACAGAATAGCTATAACAAACAGGCAGAGAGAGAGAGAGGCAGACAGACAGAATAGCTATAACAAACAGGCAGAGAGAGAGAGAGAGAGAGAGAGAGAGAGAGAGAGAGAGAGAGAGAGAGAGAGAGAGAGAGAGAGAGACAGAATAGCTATAACAAACAGGCAGAGAGAGAGAGAGAGAGAGACAGACAGACAGACAGACAGAATAGCTATAACAAACAGGCAGAGAGAGAGAGAGAGACAGACAGACAGACAGACAGAATAGCTATAACAAACAGGCAGAGAGAGAGAGAGAGAGAGAGAGAGAGAGGAGACAGAGATAAAAAGAGAGATACAGATGGACAGAGAGTGAGTGAATGAGAGAGACAGATCCCCCCCCAAAAGAAGAGAAAAACACAAACAGAGAGGTGGTGGAGGTGGGTTGTCATAACGACCACCAGGTAACAGGCTCGCAGCGTGACAGGAGTGAGAGCAGCCAGATCTCTAACAGTCCTCTATCCTCTTCCTGTTTCCTGTCAGTGAAACTAACCCTAACCCAGTCATGTGTGTGTGTGTGTGTCTGGCTCAGACACGGCCCAGGGCCACTACAGCCCTGCAGAGGCCTTCATGACGACACACACCGCACGCTCTTGTGAAACCGAACACACAACTCTGTTCACCGGCTATTTTCTCCACACACTGTCTCTCTCTCTCTCTCTCTCTCTCTCTCTCTCTCTCTCTCTCTCTCTCTCTCTCTCTCTCTCTCTCTCTCTCTCTCTCTCTCTCTCTCTCTCTCTCTCTCTCTCTCTCTCGTCTCTCTCTCTCTCTGTCTCTCTCTCTCTCTCTGTGTCTCTCTCTGTGTCTCTCTCTGTCTCCCTCTGTCTCTCTCTCTGTCTCTCTCTCTCACATATACATACAAACACACATTCCAGGCACACACGCACACGCACACACACACACACATTCCTGCCCATCGCCACAGAGGAAGTATAAATCGGTGGCGCTCACATGCCTAAAACGACTTCCTATTTAGAGGACACGTATATATAACACACAAAGCACCGACAGAAGTCGAAAAACAAGACAGAGGGAGGGGTCACGAAATCCCTTACCCAGCAGCCTTCACTCCCAGTCCGTCCTCTGTGGAGTGGACCGGTACTTGCGCTGACAACAGTCCCCATCCATACCGGCCTTGTGGCCACTGTGTGGCTGATGAGTCTCAGTGTTGCTGTAGCTGTGTGAATCCGTGTGTGTTAACAGAAAACAACTAGCCTGGTTCCCTCTCTGTGTTGGTGTGAGGAGAGTGGTGAGTGTGTGTATGTGTATGTAAATGTCTGTGTTGTGTGTGTGTGTATGTAAATGTGTGTGTACGTGTATGTGTGTGTGCATGCTTGTGTGTGTGTGTGTGTGTGTGTGTGTGTACGTCTCTCACACCTCATTATCAGGAACTGAACAGCTCATCAGAGTGATCAGACTTCCCTTAAAGCGACAACAGCACTGCACTGTTTACCTGTGTGGGGGGGAGGGAGTGTACCCTGCCTGTACCCTGTCTGTACCCTGTCTGTACCCTGCCTGTACCCTGCCTGTACCCTGTCTGTACCCTGTACCCTGTCTGTACCCTGCCTGTACCTGTACCCTGTCTGTACCCTGTCTGTACCCTGCCTGTACCCTGCCTGTACCCTGCCTGTACCCTGTCTGTACCCTGCCTGTACCTGTACCCTGTCTGTACCCTGTCTGTACCCTGCCTGTACCTGTACCCTGCCTGTACCCTGTCTGTACCCTGTACCCTGTCTGTACCCTGCCTGTACCCTGTCTGTACCCTGTCTGTACCCTGTCTGTACCTGTACCCTGTCTGTACCTTGTCTGTACCCTGTACCCTGTCTGTACCCTGTCTGTACCCTGTCTGTACCCTGCCTGTACCTGTACCCTGTCTGTACCCTGTACCCTGTACCCTGTCTGTACCCTGTCTGTACCCTGTCTGTACCCTGTACCCTGTCTGTACCCTGCCTGTACCCTGTCTGTACCCTGTACCCTGTCTGTACCCTGCCTGTACCTGTACCCTGTCTGTACCCTGTACCCTGTCTGTACCCTGTCTGTACCCTGCCTGTACCTGTACCCTGTCTGTACCCTGTACCCTGTCTGTACCCTGTCTGTACCCTGTCTGTACCCTGCCTGTACCTGTACCCTGTCTGTACCCTGTCTGTACCCTGTACCCTGTCTGTACCCTGCCTGTACCCTGTCTGTACCTGTACCCTGTCTGTACCCTGCCTGTACCCTGCCTGTACCCTGCCTGTACCCTGTACCCTGTCTGTACCCTGCCTGTACCTGTACCCTGTCTGTACCCTGTCTGTACCCTGTCTGTACTGTGTCTGTACCCTGTCTGTACCCTGTCTGTACCCTGTCTGTACTGTGTCTGTACCCTGTCTGTACTGTGTCTGTACCCTGTCTGTACCCTGTCTGTACCCTGTCTGTACTGTGTTCTGTACCTGTACCCTGTCTGTACCTGTACCCTGTCTGTACCCTGTCTGTACCCTGCCTGTACCCTGCTTGCACTCAGTCTGTACCCTGCTTGTACCCTGTCTGTACCCTGCCTGTACCCTGCTTGTACCCTGTCTGTACCCTGCCTGTACCCTGTACCCTGTCTGTACCCTGTCTGTACCCCATCTCTACCCTGCCTGTACCCTGTACCCTGTACCCTGCCTGTACCTGTACCCTGCCTGTACCCTGTACCCCGCCTGTACCCTGTCTGTACCCTGTACCCTGTCTGTACCCTGTACCCTGTCTGTACTGTGTACCCTGTCTGTACCCTGTCTGTACCCTGTCTGTACCTTGACTGTACCCTGTACCCTGACTGCCTGTACCCTGACTCCAGCTCAGTGCTGGACTCTTTGTGTGTGTGTGACCATTGTGGTGTGTCAGAGCACGAGGGGCCCTGGATGACATGACAGCTGCAGGCCAACGGGGATGAAAACAAACTCAATAACACACACGCATGAGTACTTCCACCATGCATGCACAAACACACACACACGTACCGACACACGCACACACACACACAGGCGCACACACACGCACACACACAAGGCTGTCCAATAAGCTGAAACAACTGCAGGGGTCCCTGTCTATTGCATATTTATCTCATTCCTTCCCAAACCCCCATTCATTCTCTCTCTCTCTCTCTGTCTCTCTCTCTCTTTGTCTGTCTGTCAGTCATGCCCAGGCTACGGAGGAGCTCCACTCCGACCGAGGCGGTGAGTGAAAACCATCCCTTTAATGAAGTTTTAATGGCCTGCCTGTCGGCCTCCGCTCACCTCTATAAATAGCCAGCAGCATGGCAGCCATCTCACCGGGGGGGTGGAGGGAAAGGAAACGCTCTTGTCTCCATCAGCGCTCCGGCAGTTCTCAAAACCCAACCTCACCCCCCCCCACCTCCCTCCCTCCCTCGATCACTCACACACACTTGGGACCCACAAACATCAATCATTTGGGGGGTAGGAGGGGTGGAAGCATAGTTCCACGGCGGTTTAATTGATATAAGGCCCTACTGTCACCCCCCCAAGCTTGAATGCCAAAAATAATCGTTATTTAATAACTGTGCCCTTCCCAGCTCACTGAGACATAGAGCTGTAGATGAGATTTGGGGGGCAGAGACCAAGGTAGGGGGGGTCGGGAGCTCCAGGAAGGTTCCGGATGATAAGACACACATCTATAATGGAACTGGTGGATTAGGCAAGGTCACCGTGTGGGAGAGTATGTGACTGTGTGTGTGTATGTATATATATATATACACACACACACACACGCACACACATACTGTAGACCAGTGGTTCCCAAACTTTTTCAATCAGGCCCCCCTTGGGTAATTGGAAATATTTTCGAGCCCCCCCTAACCCGGTTCCCACCTAGATTGATATAATTAATTGTATAAAGTTGTAAAAACATTACATTTTCTCTTCTAATAATAACAAGACACATACAGTATATCCAACTATAGTTTTATATTTTATTATGGTTTGAAAAGGAACATAAGTGCTTGGCAAATGATCCTGTGCCACTGAAATATTCAACATATCAACATTAACTAATTTCTACTGCATCACTATTCTTACTCCTCACATTTCTATCACAATTACGATCAATGACTTGTGTGTGCTTGCTTTGCCTTGCAAATCTTCTCAAAGCGGGGTTGTTGTTTTGAGACTGCCACTCTCAGTTCATTCTCAATGTTCAACTTCGACCTGTATTTGCTTTTGATAGCAGCAACAGCAGAAAAGCCTATCTCACACAGGTACGATGTTGCAAAAGGCAGCAGTATTCCCACAGCTTTCTGTCCAATGAGAGGGTAGTCCTTCTCCACTCCAATCCAAAACCCAGCCAAAGTCGTGGATGTGAACTGCAGCCTCATGGTTGACTCTGAAGTCATGTCGATGTACTGTTCCTCTTCCGCAGTGCTGAACATGGCAGGTGGTGGTGCAACAAATGGATCTCTAATCCAGTCGTATTTGGCACTGTCATCCACAGAGAAGTATTTCTGGAAGCTTTGTTTCAGGGCTGAGATGTGCTCTCTCATACATGGAACCACTGTGCTCTGCAGCTCATTGGTCTCGATGAATGCCTTCAGATTCCCAAATGAGTCGATGTCCCCCTGTTCAAGTCTCCTGCCCCACATGTCCAGTTTCCGTGTGAAAGATTGTATCCTGTCTGCCAGATGTGGAAGGTGTGTGTTGTTGCCCTGCAACTGTAGATTCAATTCATTGAGCTTCTCAAACATGTCGCTTAGGTAGGCCAATTTCATGAGGAAGTCTTCATCATTAAACTTGCTGGCAAGTTCGTTCCCTTCCTCCTCCAAGTAGATTCGGATCTCATCTTTCAGCGATAGCACCCTGGACAGCACCTTTCCGCGAGAGAGCCAACGCGACTCGCTGTGAAATAGCACGGCTGTGTGCTCGGAGCCCATCTCCTCGCACAAAGCGGAAAAAATGCGAGCTTTCAGTGGTCTTGTTTTTATGTAATTGACGGTGGTGATAACATGAGACAAAACGTCATTCAACTCTGGACTCAGCTGCTTTGACGCGAGTGCCTCCCTGTGTATTATGCAGTGAGTCCACACTGCTTTCGGTGCAACGCGCTTGATGAGCGTCTGGAGCCCTCCCCGTTTTCCTGCCATGGCCTGGGCACCGTCGGTGCATATCCCCACACAGTCCTCCCATTTCAGATCGGCTTCACTCAGGTATTTGTCTATGATTTTGAACAGTTCATCAGCTGTTGCTCTGTTTGGGACATAGTTGCAAAATAGCAAATCCTCGCTCAAACCCTCCGCATCAATGTATCTGACATACGCTATTAACAGACAGTCCTTGTTACTATCTGTGGCCTCGTCTACCTGGAGCGCAAAGCGTTGGTCTTTTATTTTCTCAACAAGCTGCTCTTTCATGTCTTCTGAGATGTCATTGATGCGTCTCGCAATAGTGTTGTTTGACAGGGGGATAGCTTTGAGTTTTTGGGCTGTTGCCTCGTCTATCATATGTGAAACCATATCTATTGCAGCAGGGAGTATTAACTCCTCAGCGATGGTGTGTGGTTTTTTAGACTGGGCGATACGATATGCCACTTTGTAGGAGGCAAGTTGAGCATTAGACGTAACAGATGCTGTTTTAACGAAACGGCTCTGCTGACCACGGTATTCTTGGAGTTTTCTCTTGAAGAAATCGAGGGGCTTCTTCACATCAGTCGGGTGTGTGGTCTCCAAGTGACGTTTCAACTTGCTAGGCTTCATGCTTTCTGCCGCTAAAGTTTTGAGACAGAGGACACACAGTGGTCGTTCCTCCGCACCGACCACATTAGACGTGAAGCCCAGGGAGAGGTATGTATCGTCATACTTTCTTGACTTTGGCTTTGGGACGTTTGTCATGGGCTCCTTCGCTTTTCGTTTAGCTTCTGGCTCTTTCATAAACTTATCCATTGTTGTTGTTGCTGCTAGATAGCTGGAGGAGGGAGTGCGCGCGTCAATGACGTGAATGGAGCGCGCGTCAATGACGTGAATGGAGCCCCCTCGCTGCCTCTTTGTTACAGTTTATGGCCTGCGCTCCATTCAGGTTCTCATTTTTATCATCCAACGCCCACAACACCCCTGATGGTAACCTTAAGCAAGCAGTGTTTGTTTACAGCTCTTGTGTGTGCATTTTTTCCCCCTCCCATTATTTCTGCGCCCCCCCTGCAGTACCCCCGCGCCCCACTAGGGGGTCGCGACCCACAGTTTGGGAAACGCTGCTGTAGACAGATTTCGGTGGCGGCAGCCTTGATTTAAAGGTGTATTTACAGTTGCATGCCTGGCGGAATGTGTATGTGGGACAGATGATGACCTTTGAGTCACTGGGGTTAGGCCCCTGGTCACCGCTCTGCCATGTTGTCCCCGTCACGTGTCTACGTAGGGTTAAAACCTACAGTCGTGTGGCCTGGGGTGGTCCAGTGGTCTAGCCCCGCAGTCTACAGTGCACACGTATGCCCATGTCGCCATGGGTTTGAATCCGGCTCATGTCAACTTGTGTTAGTTGGTCATGTGACCACGTGTGTTGAGTTCGCTTCATCATGTCCGTAACCGTTTGAAGTAATTATTGGGAATAATGTGTCGTATGTTCCTCTGTTCTTCAGTGTTTTATTTCCAGTTCTTCTCTCTCACACACACACACACACACACACACACACACACACACACACACACACACTGTGTTTATCCCAGAGGGGCAATTTGCTCTCCAGTAAGCAGTCAATACAAATAGACAGACAAAAAAAAGTCAAGAGGACATATAATGTCAAAAATATGTGTGTGTGTGTGTGTGTGCAGGTATTGTAACAGAGGCCCTGAGGATGAGCTATTAAAGTGGACCAGGACCAGAGCCAGACAGCAGTGGAAGGTGGGCTGCAGCTGTGACAGCAGGGTCAGCTGTCCTCTGATAGAGGTCACCTCTGAAGAAGAGAGGGAAGATGGGGTGGTGGTGTTAATAACAGCAAGGGAGGAGAAACGGTGACCTTAGGGTCAGCTCTGAACATCAGCAACAAAGAAGGAAGAGAGAGGGGGGAGAGAAAGAGATAGAGAGGGAGAGAGGGAGGGAGAGGGGAGAGGATGAGAGAGAGGGTGAGAGAGAGAGAGAGGGAGGGAGAGAGGATGAGAGAGAGAGGGTGAGAGAGAGAGAGAGAGAGGGAGAGAGGATGAGAGAGAGGGTGAGAGAGAGGGAGGGAGAGAGAGAGGGAGGGAGAGAGGGTGAGAGAGAGAGGGAGGGAGAGAGAGGGTGAGAGAGAGAGGGAGGGAGAGAGGGAGGGAGAGAGAGAGGGTGAGAGAGAGAGAGAGGGTGAGGGAGATAGAGGGAGAGAGAGTGAGGGAGAGAGTGAGAAAGAAAGTGAGAGGGTGACGTAGATGAGAGGGGCAGAAAGCCAGCGTTAAAACACTTCCGAAATCTCTTAATAGAACCATTCATCAATTGTACTGTAAGCCAATACATTTCTCCCCGCGGAATCCAAAGTCATTTAGGATTTTATCAGTCCGCTTTTGTATTTCAAAGTGTGCTCTGTCTTCTGCCAGGCCCAGATAGAGACACAGACACAGACTGAGAATGAGGACAGATGCAGGGAGGGAGGGAGGGAGGGCGAGAGGGAGAGAGGGAGGGATAAAAAGAGAGGAAGAATGCGTGAGAGAGGCGGAATGGGGGGGAGCTCGTCTGAATTCTCATCACATCCTCACACAGTCTCCACAGCCTCATTCAGTGAGCAGGCAGGCAGGCAGGCAGGCAGGCAGGCAGGCAGGCAGGCAGGCGGCGGCGGGGATTTGGGTTAAGAGGGCCTGAAAGTGTGGGGGGGGGGGACAGTAAATTCCAATTACCCCCCCCCCCCTCCCTCCCTCCCTCCCCTTCGTCCTCCTCCTTCTGCTTAACTGCTATTCACAGCACAGACAAAACAAATCACAGTGTGAGATCCAACCTACACAGAGAGAAATAATGTGCGCGCGCACACACACACACACACACACACACACACACACACACACACACACACACACACACACACACACACACACACACACACACACACACACCACTCGCTACTGTACTGTGGCAGGAGTGATGAATAAAACAGGACCAAAGTCCAGGTGTGTTCAGGAATGTTGAGAGCAGCAGGTTGAAACACACACACCTCCGGTGGCTTATAGGGAACATGGAGCACAGAGAGTGTGTGAAGGATGTGTGTAGTACCACTACACTACACCACTACTGACCACTACACAGCCCAATGGAAAGTCCCCTTGGGTGACACAACCAAACCAAACGTCCACATTTGACCACTGCTGCTCCACGGCGGTCACTGACTTTGGGCCTGCTAGCAACTTTCCTTTTGGCGTCTTTCGTTTTTTAATTGTTGATTTTCTTGTGTTTTTGAGAGTTCTTTCCCTGAGTGTGTTGTGTTGAATAGACCACAGAGGATGTCTCAACTCAGAGTGAATAAACACAGTCAACTGTATTAACATTCAGGAAGAAGAGAGAGAGTGTCTGTGTGTGTGTGTGTGTGTGTGTGTGTGTGTTTGTCCATTTGTGCGCTTGTGTGTGTTTGTGTGTGTGTGTGTGTGTGTGTGTGTGTGAGTGTGTGAGTGTGTGAGTGTGTGAGTGTGTGTGTGCGTGCCCCAGTCCACAGCTGGGGAGTAGCCCATCACCATGAATGGCAGCATTGTGGAGGGGGTCGATCTCAAGAGACTTCAATAAATGGTTATGTGTTTGTGTTCCTAGGCTTTGTCCATTGTGTGTGTCCACTACAAACAGGCTCTCTCTGTTCAGGCCACAGAGGACATAAGGTCCTATAAGCATAAAGTGCAAAGAGCTCTACTCATAATCTGCAAAAGTCTACGTGCAAAAGGGGACGTCTGACAAACCGTGATTGAGTTAAGAGTTTACGATCGACGGTGAAGAAATGTGCAACGTGAAGATGTTGCCAAAAAAACAAAACGCACAAGTTCGGGGAAAAAACAGCTCGAGATGGTGACATCTTCGTTGCGGCGTTAACCCTTTGTGAACTTTCAAATTTGGGGTCCGCTGCTGTGTGCTGGTAGGCAAACTGGTAGTAGTCACTATGAGTAGAGGGCTGCAAGGGAATTTTCCTGGCTACACAGTGTACAGGTTTTTTACCTGTCATTATGTAAAGCGCATTGAGTAGCATCTTGTGAGAAATGCGCTATACAAATAAAACTTGATTTGATTTGATTTGAATCTTCTGTGGCATCTCAAGAGAGACATGGTTTGGTAACATGGTTGATAACATAATGGTTTGACCGTGGGAGCGCGGTCAAAGTCAACGTTAATCCCTCCCTCTGATGTGTGGCAAAGTGCTAATCTGACGATCTCTGATGTGATGGCTATCTTGCAAATCAAATCAACCATCGTCCTGGCGTGAGTGGGTGTTAGCTTCAAGGCACCTGTTGCTTCTTATCAATCCTTCCGTAACCACCTTGTCGCCGGCCTTTCCCATGAGTGGTCTTAAAACGCAAAATGACAGTCAAAGTAACAAACAAAAAGAATGTTGGCGTGGTGTGGAGTGGTACGGCGTGAACGCGCGTGTGTAAACGTGTTTGAAAAAACGGTGTCACACACCCTCACGTGTCAGAACTCATTACAGTTTTTCTCGATTGCTAAAGCACAATTTCTAGATCTCTGAGCACAATGACCAGTTGCCTAAACACATTTAATAAATCAGGCCCCCAGTTGGCTTAACTATAAACACATTTCACCTCAATCTCAGATTTCACAAAACACACGTTGCAGAACTCTAAACACATTCACACTTACTCTAAACACTTTTGCACTTGCTAAAACATATTATAACTTGCTAAAACACACGTTGCACAACAATATGAACACATTCTCATTCACTGAACACATTTTGCTCACACAATGCAAAATGGTAGACTCAGTCATCAAAAGTTGAACACAATGAAAGCACAGGTGTCATTGCTTAAACACGGTGACTCAAAATTGAAGACACCTGCAAATAATGTGACACCATCCATATTGTTCAGTTTAGAATGCACAACCTCATTGCTTAAACACAATGACTAAAAATTGAAGACACCGCTTTCACAGCTTTCTTCCCCCGCTGCCTGGCGAGGGAAAACATAGCCTGCGATGTCGACGAGGTCCTGTGGCCTGACCCCGCCCGACGACGTGATGCACAGGTCCCTGCACAGGCCCCCGCACAGGCCCCTGCACAGGCCCCCCCACAGGCCCCCCCACAGGCCCCTGCACAGACCCCATGATTGCAGTCGTGTGTCCTTGCACAATATACAGTACCTCTTTACATACAAGAATTTGTGACATGTTTTATTTTGTACTGTATTTCCCCTGTATGCTATTGCTCTCTTTTGAAATATTTGTTTTGGGAAAATCTCTGATGTCGAGAAAAATGGAATGGCAAAGTACAGGTTGTCATCAATAAATGGGGTTCAATTCCCCCAAAAAGAATCTGTGACTTACTATTGATTACTATACAGATGGGATTACTATACAGATGATGGGGTATTTAGAACATCACACCCTGAACATTGTGTTTTCAATTTTTATTGAAGTGTGTGATGGATACCCAATAGTGTTTACATTTTTGCAAGCTGTGAGGACGATTTTGTTGTCAAAGTTTGGTTTTGGCCATAGGAGCAACAGTTTTATGGTGAAAGTTTGGGTTTTGTGGTGAAAGTTTGGGTTTTGGAGTGAGAGTTTGGTTTTGCAAAGGAAATGCGAGTTTTTGTGGATCTAGCTTGAGAAAAGTGTTTTGTGTTTAGAGTTTAGTGAAAACGGAGGGCAGTTTCCTGAAATGTGTTCTGACATTCGAGAAAAACTGTAAACTCAAAAAAATGAGAAATCACTTCCTTATATTCCATATCCTTACGTTGGGGCGGGACCTACTTTCAAAATAAAAGTCTTTGTCTTAGATAGGCCGAAGAACCACAAAAAAAACATTGACGTTTTTCCCTTTTTGGGAAGGTTGGATGGTTTATGGGAATTTTGTATATCTACTGGATTTTTGTTATTCTATTTCTCTTTTGTTCATTGATATGTTACCGCTCCCTTGTACCATTCCCTGAAGAAATAATAATAC
>NC_137675.1:50874850-50959850 GCF_963989245.1 Nansenia antarctica
ACAGGCGAGCAGGGAGGGAGAAAAAAAAAACGAAACGGCACGCATTTGTGGCTTGTTGTCGTTTACCTCATAGTGAAACGAGCTACGAAAACCAACGGTCACGGGTGTGTTCCGAAGAACAGACACACCGCTGTAAAACACCGACATGGCGCACGCCGAGCTTTGTTCAACAACAGCGCACGCGGCGCGTACTACAAATATTAAAAGAGGCATTCAAGAGCTAGGGCCATGTCAGCGCACAATTCATTACTTAGGCCTTACACTATGCCCCCGAAAAAAGATTACACTCGTCAACAGCGGTAAATTCCAACTGGCAAAAACACCATGTACCGAAAAAATAAGTACAGTACTGTTAATGTGATTGATGGGTGGATGGATGAGTGGATGGATGTGGACGGTACAATTTTGGGAGCCAAAATAGCTTTACATTCCTGCAGAGTAGCTACAGTACGGAGGGCCTTTCCGGTGGTGTACTGTAGGCCGGTGGTTGTGTGGTTCAGACCCCACAGGAGGACCGGGAAGGAGAGCAGGAGGTGGTTGGGGTTCAGGACTTGCCGTGCACCACAGACAAGGAATCACAGTCATTGTGGAGATGACTAAACTGTGACCTGGGCACAATTACCAAGCTGACTCACTACCCAAACTACACTCATTTACTATACCCTTCCACCATAATGAGTCTCGCTACTGAATGGATTTCACTTTCTCTCTCCCTCTCTCTCCTCCCTCTCACTCCTCTCTCTCTCTCTCTCTCTCTCTCTCTCTCTCTCTCTCTCTCTCTCTCTCTCTCTCTCTCACACCCCCTCCCTCCCTCTCTCTCCTCCCTCTCCCTCCTCTCTCTCTCTCTCTCTCACTCTCTCTCTCTCTCTCTCTCTCACCCCCTCTCTCTCTCCCCCACCCTCTCCCTCCTCCCTCTCCCTACTCCCTCTCTCTCCTCCCTCTCCCCCTCCCCCTCTCTCTCTCTCCCCCTCTCTCTCTCTCTCCCAGACTTATTCTGAACACAGTGTTACATTACTGGGAAAAAGAACATATTTCATAATAACACGGGAACACAGCCTCTACCGTAATCTGCGCCCCCCCTCTCCCATTCCTACCCGCTCCAGTCTGGACCTCTATGCAATCATAACATTGGCTGAGAGAGATATGAGAGGGTGCCACCGCTAGCTGGTCTTGTGCTCTGCGGTCTCACCCCCAACAGGTCACGTCTCCTTCTCTCCATCCCTCCTTCTCTCCATCTCTCCATCTCTCCATCTCTCCTCCTCTACCCTGAAAACTAAGCGGATCCTAACAGCGGTTTGTCTCTTCCTCCGTCTCCTCCCCAACAGCCTCTGGGCAGGCTGAACAGACAAACTACTGTTGGGATGGGGGGGATGGGGGGGGGGGGTTGGTGGTGATATGGCCCAAACACCCCTAAAGCACAGGGTTTGTGTTCCTCTTACACCCAACACCACCACTCCCACGGAGGCGCGGCCGCTATCACATGACCTCACGGGCTACCTCATCTCCATCGCCCTGGGCAACCACAACCAGGTCAATGGGACAGACCGACTCCTCTCTGTCTTCCCAGAGCGCTCCGTTTCAGTCTCCCCTGACTGATGTAGTGTCACGTTCACACCACCTGAACATGACACTCTCCATCTCACAGACAAATATGTAGGCCGACTGTACAGTAAGGCTGTCTTCCTCGGTGCATAAATAGATACAATCATGGCCGAAAATATTGGCGCTTTTTTGGGGGGGGACTTCTGTCATGTAATACACCACTTCTCAGAAAAGAATTCACCACTTCTCCCGGATAATTGTTGCAATTACAAATGCTTTGGTATTCACATATATAAAGGTATTGGTTTATTTATTTTGTTTGCATTGGAACGACACAAAAAAGCAGAGAAAAAAAAATGTGTTCCACACAGAACTCCAAAAATGGACTGGACAAAATAATTTATATTTTGAAAAAAATTACTGATATCAATCACTTCCTGTAACCATGAATGAGTTTCTTACACCTCTCTACTGGAATTTTGGACCACTCTTCTTTTGCCAACTGCTCCAGGTCTCTCAACATTTGAAGGGGTCCTTCTCTCAACTGCTGTTTTGAGATCGCTCCACAGGTGTTCTATGGGATTTAGATCTGGACTCATTGCTGGCCACTTAACTCTCCAGCGCTTTGTCTTAAACCGTTTCTGGGTGCTTTTTGAAGTATGCTTTGGGTCATTGTCATGCTGGAAGACCCATGACCGCTGACACCCAGCTTTCTGACACTTTCATTGCTCGCCAAAATACTTTGATAGTCTTCAGATTTCATGATGCCATGCACACAGTCAAGGCATCCGGTGCCAGAAGCATGAAAGCAACCCCATCTGTGAACCTCCACCATGTTTGACCGTGTTCTTTTCTTTAAGCCTCATTTCGTTTTCTGTAAACAGTACAATGATGTGCTTTTCCCAAAAAAACTCTATTTTGGTCTCATCTGTCCACAGCATATTCTCCCAGAAGGATTCTGGCTTCCCCAGGTAAGTTTTGTCAAACTCCAGTCTGGCTTTTTTATGTCTCTCCATCAGCAGTGGGGTCCTCCTGGGTCTCCTACCATATGGCGCTTTTCCATTGACCGGCCTGGCACGGCTCGGCTCAGTTCGCTTCAGCCCGCTTTTGAACAGTTCTGGGTACTGGCGCTTTTCCACTATACACGAGAGACCAGGATCGAGTAGGAGGAGTAGGAGATAGTAGGCGGAGTTACGCGTCATAACAGCGTGCCATGGTGGTGACGTATATTTTCACAGACACAACACAGCCACAACAACAGCAACATGGAGGAACTTGCAGCTATCCTATGCCTGTCCCTCGGCATGTGGTATATTATTAACCATGGTTTTTTGGAGAGAAAAGACAGAAGAGCGAAGACAGAAGGAAGGATACTCGAAAGAGGAATGCTGAAAAGAGAAAGAAACTTATGTGGGCTATCGTAAGGAGACGGCTACTACTTTACCTCACTGTAGCATCAGTTGTCTGCATGTTTGAATCATTTCTATTGGATTTTGTTCTACACATAATAAAGTCATGTTTTTTGAACCCTTAAAACCACTGCCTTCACTTGTCTGCTTTATGAACTGTAGCATCATTGTTATGTTGAGCATATGGGATTGGGAAGCGATGTATTTCTACGAAAAGGCTGACTGACGCGGGGCTCCAATCTCCGCGTTTATAGAGTGCTCCGGTGTCTTGCTGGTAGTCAAATATATGTATGTATATATACAGCATATGGATGTTACGTGCCTGTTACCTGCCGATTTCAGTTCTAGTAGTTTAGATCTCGCAACCAGGGAAACGCAGACAAGACGCGAATCTACCGGCATTTGACTCATGAGTGAACGGCGAAAATGCGGCACAGCTTGGGATTCCATTGAAGTTGAAGTTGACATCCAGTCATCCGCTCACTGCTCTCCATCAAAAATGGCACATCCATCAATAATATGACATAATAACAACTGCTCTGATTAGATTGCTTAGATTGTTTAATACATCAACGGGGGGAAAAGCGAGATAAACTCGCAAGTATCATGCGGTGCTTTATGAACTGTAGTATCATTGTGTGCCGTGTTATTCACGGACAAACACGGTGCCATTTGCGGGTGTAGTGTATTTTCATGCTCTGTAACCATAGCAATGGCCCTCTAATACACACAATGGCCTTTTGACATGCATGTGCAGAGGATGTAATATCATCATGAGTAGATATAATTGCATTAGGGCCCGAGCCAGAAAGACGCCCATAGCATAAATTGCATTAGAATTGTATTAGACCATAGGGTGAATTGCATTAATAACATCCTATTTACAGGACAGAAAATGACCTCACCTACTATGATCTCACTGGTAAAACTTTGTATCTAACCAAATTAAAATGACGTGGACTCTGTTTTGATTGGCTCAGCAACAGTGACAGTGACAGGGTATAAAATCCTCTACACAGATGGGCTCTGGCCTCTTTTCTCTTCATATCCTCTTTTCCTTCATATCCATATCTTTGACTTAATATCCTGTGACCGATTCGGACCATCAGCTCCATTGAGGGGCCATGCTGTGTAACCTGCTTTTTTGAATAAACAAGTCTTAAATTTGCTCAAGAACTCTTCTTCATTTTTAGTAGTAACAGATACCAATATATACGAAATAATGGCGAGCCTAGTCCACGAGTAAATTAATAGCTTATAAGTAATTATAGTGACCGTCAATTTTTGCATCTCTTCAACTTCTCTCAGCGCCTGGAGGTAAGTAGCCAATTCCCCCCCTCTCTCTGCCCTCTCTCTGCTCTCTCTCTGTCTCTCCCTCTGTGCCTGTAACCCATTGACTTCTGCTTCCCCCCCTTTCTCTGCTCTCTTTCTCTCTCTCTCTCTCTGTCTCTCTCTCTCTCTGTCAGACTTCCAGCTTTGATGTAATTAAATGGTCTTAAGCTATAAACAAATGAATTTAGATTTGTGTTGAGTATCTGTTAGAAATATAAGATAATTACAATTGGATTGAATTTAAAGAGCCGGATTTAGAAATCTGTATTTATACATAAATGTGTAATTGTACGATATTGTAGAAGTATCGTGTGTGTTGTGGAGCAAAGGATGAATTGCTTCAGTGCGCGTTTTGCGAATGCGCTGTCAGTAGAATACTGCGTGGAAGACGTTCTCACAGTGGGCTGATATCTTGTGATAAATCAGAAGAGAGTCTGATAATTGTGTTATTGTATGTATAAGGAATGAGAATTCCTGTTTGAGAAGACAAGAGGACCATTGTCCTTGTGGAGCGGAGCTAATTACTTTAGTGCCGTCCGAGCCTTATGCCTGCAGGCGCTCAAGTACAGAGGCTGTGGGAAAAAAGGCATTAGAGAATATTAGAGTGAAACATTTGGAAAATAATACGTTTAACTGCATTGAAAGATAATCTTGATATTGCGGAGTCGTGAATGTGCTCTGTTTGTGAAGACCGTGGTTTTTCAAGGAAAAACCGTGGGGTAGAGCCCATCCCCTCCCTTTCTGTGTGTCTCATTTCAGAGAAAAAAAGGCTGCAAAAGCACACATGCACACACGGAGTTGAAAATCCTTTCTACTACAAAGGGAACCTGAATTTGATTGTTGCATAAAAGATAAGGTTGAATCCATTACACATAGATTATAGTATTTATAAAATTAGAGATAAAGTGGGTTGATCGTTGGGGTATTTTAAAGTAGTTTGGGGATTCGCAAGTCTGGTGAAAAGCGGGCACATGCGCGGAGAGGGGCGTAGCCCAGCAGAGACTGGAGACGGATTCTTTTTTCCTCCATTTTACTTAAAGTTGGAGATGGAGTGAATTGATCAGCGGGATATTTTAGATGGTTCAAGGCATTCATAGACTGCATCTTGCACGGAGGAGCTGATTAATTAGAGTTAGCCCCTTGACAACCTATTACTTTCACAGCCTATTGTTTTTTACGGTCTATGGATAATTCAACTGTCTAATGAAAACCATTACTCCACAGGTTTTAAATCAATGTATATGATTATATAATGAATAATTCTAACTAATCGTTCATTCTTTTCGTTTGACGGTTGGGTTGTTTATGGATTGTGGAAAATAATAGGTTGCGACTTGAAGATCACGGCAGGGTGGTCTGAAGCAATCGATAAGACATTTTCGGTTGCTTACAGAATCAGATTCCATCTGAGCCTATCAGATCTATGGAAGGAACTTGCTGCCATCTAGTGGACAGATTGTAATAGTCCAATGATAACGTTTTCTTTCACAGGGTTACATCAATGAAGTGTCAATGACTAAGTCTAATTAATTATGCATTCCTTTTAAATAACAAGTCGATTTCTTTACAGATTGTAATTAATAATTAACCATTTTATTCCTTCCAAAATAAATCGATTTCTTTACAGGTTGTTGTCATTATTCGTGTTTTACATCTTTTTATTTCAAGTTAAGTTCTTTTTCACAGTTTTTGATTAAAGAATAGCAGAACAGTTTCTATCTGAGGATTGATCAATCAAGGGTTTGTGGATCAGAAAGACTTAGAGCGTGACCTGCCTTTGTAATTTGATAAATTGTGTTGAACAGCCTTTGTAGTTTAATAATTAAAGTTGACCTGAACTATAATTAGTATTGATTGAGCAATTAAGTGATACACATTCATACACAATAAGGGAAAAACATTTAGATTAAAACTAAACTAAATTTGGATTGAATTGAATTGAAATTAAATTGAATTTAAATTTAAATTGAATGATTATTTAGTTATGATTATTAATAATTAATTAATATTAATTAATAGTGATAATTGATTGTTGGTGATTAATTAGTTATAATTATTTAAATAATTTAAATTAAATTGAATTAAAATTTTAATTAAATTTAAATTAAAACACACACACACACATAGATTACATTTAAGTCAATAATACACAATACCACTGAAACAATCCGTTGTTCTGAATTGTAATGTTCTGTGTAGACAGTTGACGCAGTTAAAAGTTGGACTAGCATCTGTTTAGCAGATACGGCAACAGAAGGTGGGTTGTAAGAAAAGTACACCTTATAGCATATTTTCAGCATATTAAGCAGTATAAATATTTCAGACATGGGAGCCAAACCCAGTAAAATTGTGAGGGCTGTTAATACAGATAAGGGAATATTAGCAAATTCATCCCCTGTGGCTATAGTGGAAAAAATGAATCCTCTTGTTAAGGAGATTAGCAAAATGTCAACGAAATGGAATATTCGTTGGGCAGACATTGAACAACCATGGCCAGAAGAGGGCACCTTTGACTTACAATTAATTGCAACATTGGAGATACTTATCAATGCACATAAGGCGCATCAAAAAGGAAAGATTAGATCAGAGAAACGCAGGTTAGAGTTAGCTATTTTAGACCTCTTCAAGGTAGAGGGGCAGAAAGTAGCATTAGCTTGGAATGAGAAAACAGCTCACATGGATCCAGAAAAAAGAGATGAATTGGCCAAAGCAATGGAAGAGAAAGTGAACATTCCATTCTCACACACAGCTCCAATCTCCAGTCCTCCTCCCTATGCCAAGATACTGGAGGACAATTCTCAGCGGATCTACCCTCAGGTCCCCGTCCTAAGTACGAACGGAGCCTTCACTATCAAAGATGAGGGTGATAATGTACTAGAGAGGGGAAGAGCGAAAGTGACCGTGGATTTCGAACCAGAGAACAAGACAGATGACAGTGAAGATGGCAGTGGAGGTGAAGGCGAATGTTCCGGTGCTGACAGCAATGCACAGGGAGGTTACAGTGCTCAGATCAGAAAACTAATAGCCAGGGCCGAAAAACAGGGAAGGACAAGACGCTATAAAAAGGGAAAAGAAGAAAGTGGTTCTGAAGATGAGCAGGAGTCTCTGAAGATAGAGAAGAAGAAAGAGAGCTTAAAGCAAAAGAAGAAGATGTCGGAGGAAGAGGAGGAAGAAAGGGTGAAAAAGGATAAGGAGGAGTTAAGAAAGAGGGCAAGAAAACTCCAAGAGAGAAGCCTAAGAGAGGAGGAAAGTTGTATACGACAGATAGAGGAACTGGAAGAACAGATAGCTCAAGTGACATCATTTCATACATCCCAGCCGAACCTCTCAAGAGAGTATCGTCAAGTGCCATCACATACATCCCAGCCGAACCTCCCAAGGTCTACAGCGACACCAAGGCGGGACGAAAGAACGAAGCCACTAGTAAGCAATTATGGCCTTAGACCAAGAGGGAAGGCATCGGAGGAAGAGGAAATTCAGGGGATCTTCCCGGTGCTGTTTCGAGATAACAAGATAGAATATCGTCCTTGGGGTCATACAGATCTGTCTGAAGTGATCGAAAAACTCCCAGTCCTAGAAGATGGGGGTCACCCTTGGACTAACGAGATGGACGTGAGACTGACAGGGACGCAGGCCGCGATGGGAGACCTGAAAAGACTCTTAGCCTTTATTACAGGATTGGACACCATGCAGGAAATATTGACGAAGGCAGGACTTCATAAATATATCGGTACA
Source organism: Nansenia antarctica (assembly GCF_963989245.1). Classification (NCBI taxonomy): domain Eukaryota; kingdom Metazoa; phylum Chordata; class Actinopteri; order Argentiniformes; family Microstomatidae; genus Nansenia; species Nansenia antarctica. The sequence continues at coordinate 50,882,869 of NC_137675.1, forward strand.
TCAGTTTATGACCCAGAGCTCTTCGCAGCAAACAGAGGCAGGCTGTGGAAGGCAATCAGAGAGACATACCCTACTCACATTCACCCAGACAATATCATCGTGATGCCACTGGGAGAAGATGAGAATCCCAGGGGTTTTGTAGCCCGTGTGCACTCTCAATGGAGAAGTGTGACAGGGAAGGATGCCGAAGATAACCCGTTAGAAAAAGCCATAATCAGGGAAAAGATTCAACAAGGTCTCCCTACCCCAGTTAAGAACAAGTTAGCAGAAGTGGTGGGGCTACGACACATGAACAAGGCTGTTTATATAGACAACGTAGCACACCAAGTAGAATTATTTAGAAAGAAGATTCAGATACAGAAGGCACAAGACGAAGACTCACTCAGAAAACTAACTCAAGTACAATTGACTGAAGGCAAGAAAACCAGAGAGAGAGTGCAGACCATAGCCCTACAGGTCCCATCTCAACCACAGCAACTGCAAACTGTCCCTCCCCAGTCATACCCACAGGGGCCACAAGGGGGGTATCCATACCCACAGGGGCCACCAGGGGTGCAAGTGGTTCCGTACCAGCCATACAACCAGCCTGGCCAAGGACCACCACAAGAGGGATGGACCGCAGCCGGGAAGAAGATGTTAGGACCATGTTTCCAATGCGGCCAGGATGGACACTTAGCCCGTACCTGCTGGAAGAAGAACCAGGGGGGCGCAGGGGGGAAACAAAAAGGAAGATATAGGCCCCCTGCTACACCGGCTCCAGGAGTGGTGAACCCCTACGGAGGCCCAGCAGCTGGGCTATAGGGGTGCCCAGAAGATCCGAGAGGGGGGTGCCAGCTGGTGGTGACAAACAGGCCTGAAGATGAACCTACCATATGGGTGTCGGTCAACCAACGTCCATTAGAATTGATGGTGGACAGTGGAGCAGCCTACACCTGTCTGAAGCCTGAAGATGCCACGCACCTTCCTATGTCTGGGAAATATGTGAAGACAATCGGATTCGAGGGAATTAAACAGCTGATCCCTACTACTGAGCTTGTAAGCTTAGAGTACAAAGGACAGAGAGCAGATCTGTCAATACTTGTATCAGAACACACGCCAATAGGGCTACTAGGGAGAGATGCACTATGCCAATTGAACTGTACAGTGAAATGCACACCTGACGGCTGTCGGGTGACAGTGCCACAAGAGAACAGACAGCTGTCTGTCATGATGGACAACAACGCATCTATGTTGTATTGGGTGGGAGGGCTTAGCCCAGACCTAATGGAACCAGCAAGGATGTGGGACAATTATATCCTGGCACACATGTCAGAGGCCAGAAGGCCTACTGATCCATTGCATTGTACACTCCAGTATTTTAGAGAAGTTGCAGATGCAAACCCAGATGAGTGGCTGAAGCATCAGCCAAAACAGGTACAGCTTAGTACAAGTTGTATAATCCTAGGCCCTCAGGGAGTGGCTATGAAGATAAACAGTGACACTTATCTAGATCAGGAGCATAAGATTGAGGGTAGCATCCCTCATGTGACACTTATGATATCTGAACACTATAAACAGAAGCATTTAGGGGCAATGATGGCAGACTCAGAAAAAGCCAGATTTGTAACGACAAAAGAAAACCCTGCTATCTGGAGGAGCATTGATGGACAGTTCACAAAACTGATGATCTCTGCTCAAGGAATGGGACATCCGCAGACTGTGAAGCTAATGAACCAGCTAATCCTTCCTGTACAACCTGAAAAAGACCTCAGGGAAGAAATGATACAGAATGTGCCAGCAGACCTGTGGGCAAAGAACAGTACAGACATTGGATTTGTGAAATCAGCTCGTCCATTGAGAGTTGAACTCATACCGGGTGCAAAACCCCCTTGGAAAAACCAATACCCATTGAAACAGGAAGCAATTGATGGAATTGAGCCACAGATCAAAGGATTGTTAGAGGCAGGAGTCTTGAAGATAACTCAATATCCGTTAAGTAACACACCTCTTCTGCCAGTAACGAAACCTGATGGTTCATATCGTCTGGTACATGACCTACGGGCTGTGAATGAGGTAGTTGTCAGCTATCCAGCCGAAGTTCCTGATCCTCATGTGCTGTTGACTCAGATTCCATCTACAGCCAAAGTATTTACAGTGATTGATTTATGCGGGGCTTTCTTTTCTATACCTCTTAGTGTAGAAAGTCAAGGGTTATTTGGGTTTACCTACAAAGGTCAACATTATCAATATACCAGAATGCCACAAGGGTACAAACACAGTCCTCATGTTTTTAATCAGGTCTTGAAGGAGGACTTAGACGGGTTAGGGCAGACGATAAGTAGTACTGCCATTCAGTACATGGATGACATACTCCTTTGTGCCCCAGATGAAGAAACATGTCACAGGGATTCCGTTAAACTGTTAAAGGTTTTGGCGGAGAAGGGACACAAGGTGTCTAAAAAGAAGCTACAGTATTGCCAGGAAAAGGTAACTTACTTAGGACAATCTATTACACAGGGACATCGCAGTGTCACTAATGAACACTTGGAAGCTATTCAGAAGGCTCCAAACCCACGAACGGTTAGGGAAATGATGATGTTTTTGGGCATTACTGGGTATAGTTCAGCATGGGTGGAGGATTACACTAGACTGGTCGCTCCATTGAGGGGGATGATTAAGGAAACAGGTAGTGATAAACTCCAATGTTGCATTACTTGGACAAGGGAAGCTGATTTGGCGTTTGAGACAATTAAACACAAATTGCAAGAAGCGCCAGCTTTAGCGCTTCCAGATTATTCCAAAGAATTTGGATTGTATGTTTCTTCTTCAGCCAAAGGGAAGTATGCCTGCGCTGTTCTTACGCAACCAACAGGCATTGGACCTAGTCCACAGCCCATAGCCTATTACTCTGTCGCATATTCAGAGGTAGAAATGGGTTTCGCGCCATGCTACAGAGCAATGGCCGGGGCATATCTTATGTACGAGAAGGCAACAACCTTAACAATGGGGTACCCAATTACCATTCTCTGCCACCACAGTCTAAGGAATCTTTTGAATCAGGGCAAGTATACTTTGACGATGCCTAGGATTAGGAATTATTACAGGATGTTGGAAAGGGAAGATGTAACATTACTAAGATGTAACACACTTAACCCAGCAGAGACCTTGCCAACCCCAGAAGATGGGGAACCACACGATTGTGTGAAGGAAGCTATGAGGTACTCTAAGCTTAGAGCAGATCTACTAGCTTTGCCTTTAAAGGAAGCTGACGTTGAGTATTGGACTGATGGATCTTGTTACCGGGTAGGAGAAAGTTTACGTGCTGGGTATGCCATAGTCCGATCCCAAAATTCAGGGTTCATTGTGGAACAAGCCGAGGCTGTTCCTCAGCCTTGTTCAGCTCAATTGGCTGAGTTGATTGCCCTCACAGAAGCATGCAACTTGGGAACCGGACGAAGAGTGACAGTGTACACCGACTCTGCCTACGCCCATAATGTGTGTCATCTACATGGAGCTGTATGGAAGGGACGGGGTTTTAAGAAAACTGATGGTTCGCCTATTCAACACCACGCCCAAATCATGAAGCTGTTACAAGCCATGATGAAACCAAGGGAATTAGCCATAGTGAAGTGTGCCGCACACAGATCTGACTCATCACATGTCACACAAGGTAACAGGGCTGCAGATGATGCAGCCAAAGCCATTACAGGAGCAGACAAAGCAGGTAAAGTTCTGCTGGTCACACATGAAGCACAGTTACAGGGCATGGTCACGCTTGAGGATTTGTTGATGTTACAGAGTGGGGCAAATGCGCTAGACAAAAACCTATGGTTAACAAGGGGGGCTAGTCAGGATGACACAGGTCTATGGAGAAATCATGAGGGACTGGTTGTGGCACCCCCAGATTTATTAGGCATGCTGATACAGGAAGCCCATGGATTAGCACATGTGGCCAGGGGGGAGGTAAGACGCAAGATCACCAAGGAATATGGTTTTTGGGCTCCATATTTATTGGAACAAATAGACCATATCCTTGGTCAATGTGTGGTCTGTTTGAAAAACAATATCAGACCTGGAATACCAGTGGGAACTGGGCATATCCCTACCCCAAACGGGCCAATGAAACATTTGGTGATTGACTATGTGGACATGATTCGTCCTGTTGCAGGATACAGGTACATGTTAGTTGTAGTGGACAGGTTCAGCAGATGGGTAGAAGCATGCCCCACTCGAAAAAAGGATGCTCAGTCTGTAGCAAAGTTCCTATGCAGGGAATTCATACCTAGGTTTGGAATTCCAGATAGGATAGCGTCAGACAATGGTAAGGAATTTGTGGATAAGACGGTAAAGCTTATACTACAAAAGTTGGGAATCAAGCAGAGATTTGGGTGTATTTACTCACCTCAAAGCCAGGGGATGGTAGAGAGGATGAACGGGGTCCTTAAGAACCGTCTTTCTAAGGTCTGTCAGCATACAGGTCTTAATTGGGTGGAAGGACTCCCTCTTGCATTGATGGCCTGTCGTTCCAGTGAGATTCGAGGGCTGCACTTGACTCCCCATGAACTGGCTATGGGGAGAATAATGACAGCTCCCTGTGCACGAACCAGTGGGAAAGGGCCAAGTTTGGCTCTCTTGGAGAGTGACATGAAAGCCTATGTACAGTACATGACTAACCGGCAAAAGAGTATCTCTTCTTATGTGCTCCACAAACAGGAACGTGAAGAGGAGGTGAACGCACAGGAGAGGAAGGACGCGTTGCAGCCGGGTGACAAAGTATACGTGAAGGTCTACAGACGGAAGTGGCATGAGGCTCGACGGGAAGGACCATACGAGGTCGTTCGGTGCACTGGGACTGCCATCCAAATCAAGGGGTCCCCCACCTGGTATCACGTTCATCACTGCATCAAGGCACCCAATGAGGACGATGAGGGAGAGCCTCAGCAGGATGGTGAGGAGACCCCTGGGGACGAGGAAGTCCACAGCTTGGACATCCAGGCTGACGAAGATGTTGGTGAGTATCTGCGCCGTGATGCAGATGATGCCGGGGGCCTCGTCCCAGACCCTGTCCAGCCCAGAGATGAGTGGGCCAAGGGAGATCGTGGAGGATCCAGTGACTGCGACACCCCTCTTGGGGGTTCTACCAAGCCTGGTGTTGCCCCTGTTGTCACCCCTTCCGACCCTGACAATGCTCCAGACGGAGATGTCAGCAACCCGGGCGGCTGCCCGGACCAAGGTACCATTGAGAGACACAGACCTGTCAGTGATACACCCCAACCAGACAGATCCCGTGATGCACCGAGGCCAATTAGGAGGAAACTCAAGCCATGCCGTTTCAGAGACTAATATACCCCTTAGTGTTCCTACCCCATTGACTTCTTTGGACAATGTTACACTTCACTCACACACTGTTATGCCTGGACGTCAGAGAAGAATGATCACAGCAGGTAGAGCTTTTGTTTGCCCACATTCACGTTGTACTGTTGATGATTGTTTGATCTATACCGCCGAAGCGGACGAGTGGTATTTACTGGATGCTAAATATGTTACACTTAATCAACACTCAAGCAACACGCAAGAAACTCGTGTGACATTAACTAATGTTGACAAGGTGTTGAACTCGTATTGGTGTGCTAGACGTAATATCGGTGAACAGGTGTCTAGTAAATCCAACAATTTCAAGGACAAAGTTTGTAGGAACACTCCTGACTATCCACACTACTATTCGTTGGACTGTGAGAAATTTGTGCATGAATATGTTCACGTTGAGTTACCAGGAAAGGTTGAAAATGTTGCTGTAAAGGCTTCTACGAGGGCGATTGTAGTCGCTACTGACGATTATTTGTTGTATGATTCTAATCACCTGGGGACACGGTCCCACCCTAATTCTGCCACTAGTATCATGACAGATTTTGCTTCAAAAATGAATTATTCTGATTGCTGGATTTGTCAACAGGTCCCTGTAAGTACATCTGCTCCTATGTTTTTCCCCATACCGTTAACTAAAGCAGAATGGTTTCATTATAATTGGCAGGGTTTAGCCCAATTTGTTTTACAGGGCAAGAACCAGAGCTCTTCTTGTCAGCCCAGCACGATTCTGGTTCCTTTAAATTCTTCCTATGCAGGTGTGGATATTGGTGTGTTGGAACGTCTGACAGCAGCAGTTAACGAACACCATAGGCCTAGCGGTGTGGGGAAGGTTATTATTGATAGGCTTACACATTTGTCACAACCAACAGGTCCGAAGAAGATATATATTATCCAAGCTATGTTCGTTCAATTGAATGGTACTGCATTGAGTCCTCATCTGTCATGTTCTGGGAGTGTGACTTCTACACGGTGGAGAGGTTCAGTTGTTATTTCTGGATTGAAATGTAAAGTTGTTGATTGTGCTATGGTGCCTCAAATGAAATTACATGATACCAATACTACCAGACGGCAGAAAGGCACCACGCAGCTTAAGGTCATGCCTCTCGTAAATATTACAACCTGTATTGACATACAATCTCGGCTCAAGGGCAGCGCGATTCGTCAGCTAGGGGCCGCGTCTTGTATAGGTGGTGTCATTTTCGTGTATCCTGGTACGGAGCTTCAACTCCCGGAGGGTGTGTTTCTTGTGTGTGATAATAATGCATTCTCTAAGCTTCCTGCTTTGAGTGAGGGTCTTTGTTATTTAGCTCATCTGATACCTTTGATTAGGAAAGTTACTCGGGAGGAGATGTCTGTACTTCACAAACAAGCAACCCATCGTAGTCGTAGGGCGTTATCTACCGCTCAGAAGTTTTTTGGCCTAATATTCCCAAGTTATGGTGTCTACAACTCTCAGACTGAATTAAGTGCCCTATCATCCGTTCTTGAAAAACACATTAATGCTTCGGATGCTGTAGTATCTGCCCTGGCTACTGAATTGACTGAAACTAAGAATGTAGCTCTCCAAAATAGAATGGCTTTGGACATTATTTTGGCCAGTCAGGGTGGTACTTGTGCTTTGATAGGCGGTGAATGTTGCAGTTATATTTCGGATTCTGGTAACGCTCTGTATGATTTCCATGAATCTAACAAGAAGGGTATAGAGGATTTACGTAAAGAACACGGTTGGAATACATTGGATTTCTTTGATTCTGCTTTTTCAGGTATTGGTAATATGATCAGGTCCGTCGCTATTATTCTTGTTGTCATTATCATCTGTATTATGTTACTTGGTATTTTAATCAAATGTTTTGGAAAGTGTATTTCTGATGTTCCGGTTAATGCTTTAATGATGGCCGACATAGCTGATGAGCAAAAGCTGGATTCTGCTTTGCTTTCTGATTTTGTTTCCTCTTTTGATGATTTGTTTATTAAGTGATGTTTTGTGATTGTTTGCTTCGGTTCCTGTTTGTTTCTTTCTATATCATGTGATTGATGTCGGTTGTGAAGTGATGTAATGGTTACGCGACAATGGAAGCTCCTGACTATGAAAGTGTTATCAATCTGAGACAGCGGTAAAGGCTGTTCTCCAACTGGGGCCATGTGCTAGCAACCTCTGACCCTGCCGCTTCGAGGACGAGGGAAACATCGGTCGTTGGAAATTTCTGTATCTCAGTTTTTGTATTATGCATGATGAACTGAGTGTGGTTTAATTGTGATTTGTTGATGTGTTGATGTGTTGATGTGTTGATGTGTTGATGTGTTGATGTGTTGATGTTGTTGATGTGTTGATGGGATGATGTAGTTTTTCTGTCTGTCGTTTAGTTTCGGAACACACTCTGGGTGTTCCGAGGGGGGCTGTGTAGTGTATTTTCATGCTCTGTAACCATAGCAATGGCCCTCTAATACACACAATGGCCTTTTGACATGCATGTGCAGAGGATGTAATATCATCATGAGTAGATATAATTGCATTAGGGCCCGAGCCAGAAAGACGCCCATAGCATAAATTGCATTAGAATTGTATTAGACCATAGGGTGAATTGCATTAATAACATCCTATTTACAGGACAGAAAATGACCTCACCTACTATGATCTCACTGGTAAAACTTTGTATCTAACCAAATTAAAATGACGTGGACTCTGTTTTGATTGGCTCAGCAACAGTGACAGTGACAGGGTATAAAATCCTCTACACAGATGGGCTCTGGCCTCTTTTCTCTTCATATCCTCTTTTCCTTCATATCCATATCTTTGACTTAATATCCTGTGACCGATTCGGACCATCAGCTCCATTGAGGGGCCATGCTGTGTAACCTGCTTTTTTGAATAAACAAGTCTTAAATTTGCTCAAGAACTCTTCTTCATTTTTAGTAGTAACAGATACCAATATATACGAAACGGGTTAATAACTTCGGATAACAATTCAAACGTGTCCGGATAGAGGAGAAGACAGGGAATCCAAAACCATTTGAATGGTGTAGATCCTACACTCCTATCACCGTCGACAGCGCGGAGCGAATTCCCTGTTAAAACGATTCTCTGCCCCCGCTGTCAACTTTCAAACAGCAGCAGCGGGTGAACTCCCGGTTCATCGAGTTTACGGTTAAAAGCATAACTTCTCGGGGTGTCAGCGCGGTGGTTAAGGGCTCAAAATGACCGTAGACCGATGGTGAAGTTAGCAAAGGAGTATTGTGTTTGTACCACCTCCACAGCCGGTGTTATTCACGGGCAAAGACGGTGCATAATAGCGATTTTTGTGTTATGCCTGTTGTAAATAAAAGTTCTATGATTCATTGAAATGACATTAAACTAAGATAATACGATGGTCAGCATACTTTTTCGAATCTTTATTAATAAGCTATTACAGAAACTCTAGTGACATTTTCCAAGAGCGAATGTGGTATTTCAAGATGGCGGTTAGTGAAGAAATCTATGAACATGGGATGACGATTTCCATTGACCAATCAACGGTGTGCAGCGTCACACGTCACACGCAGCCTGGCAAAAAGATCCGGATCTAAAAATGTAGACCCTGGTATCGAAGGGGAGCTAAAGAAGCGAGCCGAACCGACCTGACGCGACCCGACCCGACATATGGAAAAGCGACAAAGAAGCAGGCCACAGCGGGCTGGCCCGGGCTGGCCCTGTAATGGAAAAGCGCCAATAGTGTCCCATTTCATTCAGATGGCGACGAATAGGGCAAGCTGACAGTGGTGTACCCTGTGTCTGCAGGTCAGTTTGAATTTGTTTGGATGTTGATCAAGGTTTTTTATCCACCATTCGAACAATCCGTCATTGCAAACTTTCATAAATATTTATCTTCCGTCCCTGTCCAGGGAGGTTAGCTACAGTGCCATGGGCTGTAAACTTCTTGATGACGTTGCGCACAGTGGACACAGGACCTTAACCCATTAAGATCTCTGCAGATGGACTTGTAGCCTTGAGATTGTCAATGCTTTTCCACAATTTTGCTTCTCAAATCCTCAGACAATTCTTTGCTGTTCTTTCTTTTCTCCATGCTCAGTGTGGTACACACAGACACACAACACAAAGGTTGAGTCAACTTTTCTCCATTTTAACTGGTTGCAAGTGTGATTTCTATATTGCCAGCACCTTTAACTTGCCACAAGTGGATTTAAATACAAATTAAAGGAGCATTACATGCTTGAAATACAATTGTGTCTTACAATTTTGAAAAGGTGCCAATCATTTTGAGTTCTGTGTGGAATGATATCAGATTTGGCTTTTTTTCTCTGCTTTTTTGTGTTGTTCCAATGCAAACAAAAGAAATAAACATTTTTCAATGTACTATATTGCTCTAATTTGGGGGCGGGTGGAATTGGAAGGGGGGTGGGATGGGGAGAAAAATGGAAGGAAAATATTGTTTTATTGTCCATTGTATGTTTTCCATCTTGTCCTTCAATAAAAATATTATTGAAAAAAATTATAAAAAATAAATAAACACATGAATACCAAACATTTTCTGGGAGAAGTGGTGCATTATCTGACAGAATTGCACATGACTGTACATAGAATATATGGATCGAATGAATTGGAACTTAAATGGATTCAAACGCATTCTTTGGATTGCGGTCCGTTTTCTTTAAACCATTACTTCATTCTATATTTGTAAAGTATTACCACTGAGTAGTACAGTAGCACAGCAGCAGCAAAGCAGCAGCCAAGCAGGACACAGACGACTGTGTTATGTTACTGTAGAGATTAAGGCTTTACTCCAACGCAATTTCAGGTCCTCACACAGCTGCCCCCCCGCCACTACGCTGGCTGGCATTACCAAGGTTACTGAATAATACCCACTTCTCCACAGACAAAAACATTGGCCCCTAAACGACTCTGTTGGGTGACCTCATTCTACCGCTCACGCTAAATGACGGTGCTTATGTCGGCCAATTGGAGAAACCTACTACAGTGTGGTGACTCCACGTAACACTGTTGATCTGGCCTCTCCTCTTAGTAACACATTCCTCAATCCTATAATACCCCAATCCTATAAGACCGCCGTGCCTAAAAAAAACACACAAAAAAACAACAACTCACAAACATGAAATAATAATCAGCCCAGAAAATCAGCCCCAAAAAGAGAGAGAGAGTCACACACATGTGCATATGCTTGCACACACAGGTACAGACACACAGGTACAGATACACAGACACAGACAAAGACACACACACACACACACACACACACACACACACACACACACACTTTTGACATAATGTCCTCTGTGTCTCTTTGGATTGACTACTTACTGCAGAGCAGAGCAAATGGCCCCTCTGGGTTCAATAAAGACGACTCTCTACTCCACCACACACAGAACTGGCCGGGCCGGGCCATGATCCTTCATTAGAGTGGGGTTGTCTTTCTATGATTAGGGTGGGGTTGTCTTTCTATGATTAGGGTGGGGTTGTCCTTCTATGATTAGGGTGGGGTTGTCCTTCTATGATTAGGGTGGGGTTGTCTTTCTATGATTAGGGTGGGGTTGTCCTTCTATGATTAGGGTGGGGTTGTCCTTCTATGATTAGGGTGGGGTTGTCTTTCTATGATTAGGGTGGGGTTGTCCTTCTATGATTAGGGTGGGGTTGCCCTTCCATGATTAGGGTGGGGTTGTCTTTCTATGATTAGGGTGGGGTTGTCCTTCTATGATTAGGGTGGGGTTGTCCTTCCATGATTAGGGTGGGGTTGTCATTCCATGATTAGGGTGGGGTTGCCCTTCTATGATTAGGGTGGGGTTGTTTTTCTATGATTAGGGTGGGGTTGTCCTTCTATGATTAGGGTGGGGTTGTCCTTCTATGATTAGGGTGGGGTTGTCCTTCTATGATTAGGGTGGGGTTGTCCTTCTATGATTAGGGTGGGGTTGTCTTTCTATGATTAGGGTGGGGTTGTCCTTCTATGATTAGGGTGGGGTTGTCATTCCATGATTATGGTGGGGTTGTCCTTCTATGATTAGGGTGGGGTTGTCCTTCTATGATTAGGGTGGGGTTGTCTTTCTATGATTAGGGTGGGGTTGTTTTTCTATAGTTAGGGTGGGGTTGTCCTTCTATGATTAGGGTGGGGTTGTTTTTCTATGATTAGGGTGGGGTTGTCCTTGGGGAGTAAGCAGAACTAATCCTGTGAGGACAGGAGCTGGACGCCCTGCCAGCGTGGTGGAGCCCTGGCAGGACATCGGCTCTCAGAGCAGCTGGGGCCTCATTTATAAAGCTTTGCGTACCTACGCTTTGCGTGCCTACGCACCTTTGCAAAGCAAGAACATTTACGTCACCAACATTCGGATTTATAAAACGGTGCGCACGCCAGTGGAATTTGCAAGTTCCACGCCTGCTTCCAATCAACTCTGTTGCACACGTGAACAAGCGTCTTGTCCCACCCTTTTTGACGCCCATAGTTGCCTATAATAATAATAACTTTTTATTTCTATAGCACTTTTCCTGCAAACGTTGCATATAAATGGTCAGTCAAACGCCCGACAGAACGCAGAAAAAAAATACTTTTCACCCAATCAGTCAATTTCCGCGCAACGAACGTTCTCGCCAGACCATATATAACATGTTCCAGACTGCATCGACAACGGAATCAGTTTAACCGTGATTCGTCCTACTGTTTACCTTATTATTTATGATAGTCATAACATCCAAGTATTGGTATAATAATTACAGATCCAATTAAATATGATTCCCGATTAAACTACATTTGAGGTTGTTTTGCAAAAACAGATACCTCGCTTTGTAGTTATTATACTAAATAATTTCTCTTTTAGATTAGATTAGATTCAACCTTATTGTCATTGAGAAGTACTAAGACAAGGAAACGCAGATGCATTTCATGATCGTCGCCCCAGACCGAGGGCGATTGATGGTTATTTTGTCTTTGTCATTTTCAAATAATCGACAACAGTTGTCTCCTTCTCAACAAGCTGCTTGCTGATGGTCTTGTAGCCTTGTGCAGGTCTACAATATTGTCCCTGACGTCCTTATACAACTTTTTGGTCTTGCCCATGATGGAGAGGTTAGAATCTGATTGATTGATTCTGTGACTTGCGTACGTACATGCGTATGTAAATTTTCCCGCAAATTTGGGATTTATAAAAAAGGAACTTGGCGTGAAACTGTGCGCACCTCTAAGCACACTGGGACCCATGCGTACGCATAGAAACTGGAGAAATGAGCAACTGCGACTCCGCTGGCAGAAGGATGAAAGAGGAGAAACGCTTTGAAATGGATACCATTTCCACCGACATAAGAAATATTGCCTCTCACGTATTATGAAGGAGTGCACACAAAGGATACGTGCACACTGCACATACCTTATTCGTCCTTGTCCTGTACGCATCACACTATATACATATATCTTTACTGTACATATCATATTGATATTCATGCAAATATATTTACTTTTTACATAAATATTATTCATTGCACGTAGCGTGAGGTTGACTACCGTCCGCATTGACTTAACAGTAATGTACGTCTTCATAAGGGTAACTGTTATAATGGGTAATTTGGATACAACCTGGAGCAGGTGCTACAGAGGCTTTCAGAGGCGGGGCTCCGGTTGAAGCGTAGCAAGTGCGTTTTCCAGGCACCGAGCGTGACATACCTGGGCCACACTATTACAGCTCAGGGTCTACGGCCAGTGGAAGACAAGGTGAAGGCAATCAGGGAGGCACCAAGCCCCAGGAACGTGGCCGAACTCAGATCATTTCTGGGCATGGTGAACTATTATGGGAGATTCCTCCCAGACCTTTCCACGGTGCTGGCGCCCCTGTATTCTTTACTCCACAAGGGCTCAGGGTGGGAGTGGGGGCCGGCACAGGAGACAGCCTTCACTAATGTGAAAACACAGCTACATTCGGCGAGACTTCTGGTCCATTACGACCCAGACAAAGAGATCATACTGTCCTGTGACGCCTCACCATATGGCGTCGGGGCGGTACTGTCCCATGTGATGAAGGATGGATCGGAGAAGCCCATCGGGTTCGCGTCACGGACTCTAACACCGGCTGAGAAAGGCTACTCCCAGCTGGACAAGGAGGGTCTGGCGGTGGTTTTTGCAGTTAAGAGGTTTCACCAGTACCTCTACGGGCGGCCATTCACTATTTGTACAGATCACAAACCACTGGTGGGTCTTTTTAGCGAGCTGAAGTGCATTCCGCCTATGGCGTCGGCGAGGGTACAACGCTGGGCCCTCACCCTGTCAGCGTACCAGTACACCATTGTCTACAGAGCAGGGCAGGACAATGCCAATGCAGACGCCCTGAGTAGACTTCCTCTACCGGGTACGCCATCCCAGACGGTGGCGCCACCAGAGACAGTGTTTTTGATGGAGAGACTAGCCAAGTCTCCAGTGAACGGCCGACAGATAAAGCAGTGGACAGAGAGAGACCCGATCCTCTCTCAGGTGAAGAGGTTTCTGTTACAGGGTTGGCCCCCTGTGGCCGAGGACGACAGGCTGAAGCCATACTACAGACGCCAATTGGAGCTGAGTATTGAGGATGGCTGCATTCTCTGGGGCTCCAGAGTGGTGGTGCCTCCACAATGGAGGGCACAGGTGATGGAGGAGATTCACGAGGGCCACCCTGGGTTTTCTCGCATGAAAGGGTTGGCCAGAGCCTATGCGTGGTGGCCCAACATGGACCAGGATCTGGAGAACAAAGTGAGGTCTTGCTCCCAATGTCAATTGCACCAGAAGATGGCGCCACCCGCCCCGCTCCATCCATGGGAGTGGCCGGACCGTGCGTGGTCCCGGCTACATGTGGACTTTGCTGGGCCTTTTATGGGCCATATGTTTTTTGTTCTCGTGGATGCTCATTCTAAGTGGCTGGAGGTACACCAAATGAGCAACATCACAGCACAGGTGACAATTGACAAGCTGCGTCAGATCTTCTCAGTGCATGGTCTTCCTGAGGCGTTGGTGAGTGACAACGGGCCGACTTTCACAAGTGAGTTATTTAGGGAGTTCGTGGAGAGGAATGGTATTCGCCACATCTGCACCGCACCTTTCCACCCAGCCTCCAATGGCCTGGCGGAGCGGGCCGTGCAGACCTTTAAGGAGGGTCTGAAGCGTATGACGGGGAGCGAAAGCGTGGCCACAAAACTGTCACGGTGGTTGTTTCAATATCGCATCACACCACAGACAACGACCGGCCTCACTCCCGCTGAGATGTTGATGTCGAGTAGGCCTAGATCGCGTCTGGACTTACTGCGTCCGGATGTGAAGGCAAGAGTGGAGAGAAACCAAGAGAAACAGAAAGAGGGCCACGACTTGCATGCCCGAGAGAGACATTTCGGGGTCAAAGACAGAGTGTATGTGAGGAACTTTGGCAGTGGTCAACGCTGGCTGCCAGGGGTTATTCTTAAGCAAAGTGGGCCCATCTCGTTTGTGGTAAAGCTATCGGACGGTAGAGTATTCCGAAGGCACCAGGACCACATCCGTCTACGCCATGACACTCCACAGCCTCTGACCGATCCAGCAGAGGTGAACGTCGAGGACATTATAGGGGGAAGGGGGCAGGACCTGACCCCGATAGAACGACCAGGCACCCCAGCTGGGGAACATACAGGGAATACTGCAGATGGTCACGGGGGTGGAGGAGACCCGGTGGCAGGGGCTACAGCAGGAGAGGAGGGCTTCATACTTGCACCCACCTCTTTAGGGCAGGCAGAGACACGCCCTCCGGGGCAAACTCTAGTACTTCCTGCCACGCCGTTGGCACTACGCCGATCACAGCGTAGCCGCAACGCTCCGGTGAAACTGACTTTCTAAGGGGTAGTGGGGGAAAGGAGTGATGTTCTTTATAAAATAAAATAAAAAGAAGATTTTGTTGTTCTACAAGGACAGTCTGTTGGTGTTAAGGGGTTTGTTTACAAAGGGGTTTTATAATGGGGAAGGGATGTTATAATGGGTAATTTGGATACATTATTAGATCGTTATGGTGATGACCCCTAACCTTACAGGTCATGACACAGGAAGTGGGGGTGTGGTCAATGTGTGTTATGCGGAAGGGGATTTCAGTCTGTGAATGTACTCTGTATTATGAACTACAAGTCTCCGGTATTAAAGTTATGAAACCGCACCACTGGCGTGATTATTGAAGTCAGGTTACCACAGTAACGTTCCCGATAAGTCCAATGATTGCAATATCCATACAGTGAAGAACATGAACAGGCCCACTGTAGACAATTGGCTATCATCCCCAAGTAGGCCTACACCCCATCCCTATGTATACGGACTACGAAAACTTTAAGCGCACAGATTACTGAACTATCTATTATTACTAGTTGCATCACTAGTGTATCCTGTCTTAGCTGTAATATTGTCACCTTTATCTTGTATTATGCCTATTGCCTTATGTCTTGTGCTGCCATGTCAGGAACCGAAGCCTACGAATTTTACTCTCTTAGGGTGAATCCCAATTCACCCCTCCGCTCCCTTTTGCGTGTTCACGTGTAGCCGTAGTGGCGTCCCAATTCATTACTCATTTAGGGTTAGGGTTAGGGTTTTCCATGGCTCCGTTTGGAGCAAATCTTGACCCTCGTTCGATTCGGAGCCATGAGACTCCCTTCCGGCATGCATTGCGAAACATCTACAGAAATGTTCTTTTCGCTCTCGTAATACGAAATTCAGCCTGAAATGACATTTACTTTTTCTGGAATTACTTGTAATTAAAAACTTGAAAACTTATGATAACCATTGTATTATCTTAGTTTAATGTCATTACAATGCATTATAGACCTTTTATTTATAACAAGCATAACCCAAAAATCGCTTTTATGTCGGTGCTGTGTCTAACGTTACAGTAACGCAACGCTGCATGACAGTCGAGCATTTCAGAGATGTACAATCATAAATCAATTATTACCTGTGGCGTTTGACAGCGGATGATGGTACACATATGTAAAGTTATCTATCAAACGTTCGTCTGACTTGTACATGATGCACATTTTGACCTATTTCCATGTAGCAATCTAATCCGAGCAGTTGTTATTAGGTAATATTATTAATGGGTTGTATCATTCATTTAAATGCATTATAGACCTTTTCTTTATAACAAGCACAACAACAACAAAACGTTATTATGCCGATGTGCTGTGTGTCTAACGTTACAAGCTGATTTGTGCATGACAGCCGCGCATTGACATATTTCCATGTCTGATGTCTAATGTCTGATGTACTAATGTCATTTCAATGCATTATAGACCTTTTCTTTACACGCTTCGCGCACTAGGTGGGCCGCGAATACTGTAGAGATTTGTAAAGTGGGCCGTGAGTCCAAAAAGGTTGGGAACCGCTGCATTAGACTATCAAAGCAGGACACCGGTCCGGAGCACTCATATCTGCGCGTTTGTCAAACGGCGACAGTCCCTGTTCCTCTGCCCGGCGTCAGTCCAATGGAATCGTCAAGCACATCCTTCCCCATATAAATACATCGGTGCGCGATTACAGAGATGTACAATCATGTTTATTTAAAAATAAATTGTGGTGTTTGACAGCGGATGATGGTAGACATATTTAATGTAAAGTTATCTATCTAAAGTTATCTATCCACAGGCTGATATGTGCATGATAGGCGCAAAAAAACAGGTTTCAGACAGGTTAGAGCTTATTCTGTCATGGTCTGATAATGGAGCATTGTTCTTTTTTATTTGATGACTTGTTTGATCGATTGATAGCGTTCAAGTTCATTCAAGTTGTGAATGAATCGCGAGCGTCAATGCTTTTCTACGATACTACGTGTAATGTCACTTGGACATAGAATAATAAGACACTTGAGTCCAGTGGCGGATACAGAAAGTGGCTGATGGGTAGGCCTGGAAAAATCTGGGTAGGCCTGAGTGAAACTCATCACCGCACGTTTTAGACCTATGTATGAGCAGCCAGATGGATGGAACACAACCGGGCTCGCGATCATAGGCGCCGATTTATGTTTCTGCCCGTGGGTGCTCGAAACATTTGGGTACGACCAACACGCATGCACACACACGAACACACACACACACACACACACGCACGCACGCACACACGCAAAATATTCGCAGGGACTGGAGGAGATCACTATGCAGACCATGAAACGAACGGAAAATAAATAAAGTACCTGTCTACCCAGAGAATGCAACGGACAGCCAAACAAGTTATTATAATACACACACGCAAGGCATTCAAGCGCACGCAATAGTCAATGAATTAACCAATAACCATCAACTATGGAGGACCAAGTATAGAAATTGTAATAAGAAATGCCTGTATTATCATTTGCAAGCTTTTAACTGTGGGTGTTGACAATCCAGTGCAAACCGAAAGCTCAAGTTGAATCATACATGTACCTGGCTCGGACCAGTTGTGGTGATCCATCATTTTATTACAAAACCTAACGTTGCTTATTAGGGGATTTACGTAAACTGGTGTATACACATATATTGTTGTGTAAAGTTGTGTGCTTCTATTGTATTATATTATTATATCCAGTGAAGGCATACACAATGTTGTTCCACACAAATGTTTCCCTCTTCGTTTTAATCTTGTAAAGTCTCATAAATAATATACTTCACCGAACTATTACAGCGCTGTCTCGGACTCTCCGCACGTCGGCGTGTGGCGTCATCATCTGTTATTGTGAATAAATAAGATTTCTAGACAAGGCCTGGTCCAAACTTTCATTATTTTCACTGACTTCCAGACGTGGCTTTTTAAGAAAGCGGGACAATGTTAGCTGTTTAGCCATCGTAGCGCGCACACTGAACAACTGGTCAAGGTCAACTGAACAATCAGAGTAAACGTAAAAGAGGAAGCAATGTAAACGTAAGAGAGGAAGTTGAATATTATTAGTATTAATACATACTTTTAATCATTTCCAAGACAACACTATTCACATTACAGTTAGTTAGTGAAAATTAAACTTTAAAAATATTTTATAATTAAAAAATATGTATTTTTATGAATCTGACTGGGTGGGCCAGCTGTCAATCTGGGCGGGCCTAGGCCCACCCAGGCCCACCCATAGATCCGCGCCTGCTTGAGTCTGGGTTCAACAAAGGTATAACCAGTTTACTTCGGTTCTCTCGACACCTGTCAGTCACCTTCTGGTATATCATGAACTCTCTCTTAGGCGCATGCGCTGTCCTGACTATGAATTAACCCATTCATTACACTACGGATGACGTATTAGGGTTGTCCCATGAAGGGTTGTCCCATTTCCCCCCGGGGAACCACTACGGCTATGGCTCCAAAACGAGTGACTCCAAAACGAGCCGAAGTGGTAAAAAAGAGAATCGGGATTGGGCCTTAGATAGCTCAGTAATAAAGTGTCTGTGCGCTTAACATGTTCGTAGTCCGTATATATGGGGTGTGCTTGGGGATGACAGTCAATTGTCTAGTGGGCTTGTTCATGTTCTTCAATGTATGGATATTGCGATCATTGGACTTATCGGGACGTTACCCACTGAGCACTCGGGAACAGTGAATCAGGAACGGTGCTCAACTTGTCCAGCCTCGCGCTATGTGCAATGAATATGAATATAAAAAGTTAATATATTTGCATGAATATCTATATACGAACAAAGATATATGTAGGTTACATTGTGATGGGTACAGGACAAGGGAGAATAAGATATGTGCAGTGTGCACGTATATTCTTTGTGTGCACTCACATAATATGTGAGGTAATATTTCGATTTATGTTGGTGGAAATTGTATCCATTTCAAAGCGTTTCTCCTGTTTCATCCTTCTGCCAGCGGAGTCGCAGTTGACATTTCTCGAGTTTCTATGCGTACGCATGGATCACAGTGTGCGTAGCCTAGAGGTGCGCACAGTTTTTATAAATCCCAAAATGTTGCTTACGCAAGCTTTATAAATGAGGCCCCTGGTGTTTAGAGTCACACACACGACTGAAGGGATGACGGAGCGATCCACCTATCACGACAGGTGAGGTGGGGGGTGTGGCCTTGTGACATAGGTGAGGTGGGGGGTGTGGCCTTGAGACATAGGTGAGGTGGGGGGGGGTGGCCTTGTGACATAGGTGAGGTGGGGGGGGTGTGGCCTTGTGACAGGTGAGGTGGGGGGGTGTGGCCTTGTGACAGGTGAGGTGGGGGGGTGTGGCCTTGTGACAGGTGAGGTGGGGGGGTGTGGCCTTGTGACATAGGTGAGGTGGGGGTGTGGCCTTGAGACAGGTG
This sequence comes from Nansenia antarctica, assembly GCF_963989245.1. Classification (NCBI taxonomy): domain Eukaryota; kingdom Metazoa; phylum Chordata; class Actinopteri; order Argentiniformes; family Microstomatidae; genus Nansenia; species Nansenia antarctica. The sequence continues at coordinate 50,902,443 of NC_137675.1, forward strand.
AGGTGGGGGGGGGTGGCCTTGTGACAGGTGAGGTGGGGGGGTGTGGCCTTGTGACATAGGTGAGGTGGGGGGGTGTGGCCTTGTGACATAGGTGAGGTGGGGGGGTGTGGCCTTGTGACAGGTGAGGTGGGGGGGTGTGGCCTTGTGACATAGGTGAGGTGGGGGGTGTGGCCTTGAGACATAGGTGAGGTGGGGGGGTGTGGCCTTGTGACATAGGTGAGGTGGGGGGGTGTGGCCTTGAGACATAGGTGAGGTGGGGGGGTGTGGCCTTGTGACATAGGTGAGGTGGGGGGGTGTGGTCTTGAGACAGGTGAGGTGGGGGGGTGTGGCCTTGTGACAGGTGAGGTGGGGGGGGTGGCTCTGTGACAGGTGAGGTGGGGGGGTGTGGCCTTGAGACATAGGTGAGGTGGGGGGGTGTGGCTCTGTGACATAGGTGAGGTGGGGGGGTGTGGCTCTGTGACATAGGTGAGGTGGGGGGGTGTGGCCTTGTGACATAGGGGAGGTGGGGGGGTGGGCTCTGTGACATAGGTGAGGTGGGGGGGTGTGGCCTTGTGACATAGGTGAGGTGGGGGGGTGTGGCCTTGTGACATAGGGGAGGTGGGGGGTGTAGCCTTGTGACAGGTGAGGTGGGGCCAGGGCTGGACTGGGACAAAAATTAGGCCCTGGCATTTTTGGCCCAGACAGGCCCACCCCAATCGGTCGGACCACACCCACCAGCACAAAAATACTTGCCTTATATACTCGTCTTATATACTGTGCTGTACAGTCATATGACAAACTGTAGTATTCCCCCAAACCACTACAAAGACGACTACATACAGTAAGCAATGGTACCAGTGCAAGTAGACCAGTGTACTCAGTGATCAGATTCCAGAGCGAATTTACGAACGCAGCCTTGTTGTTCTAGATTTTTTTTTCCATTATCAACCTATCATTGCGCTTTAGAGTAAAACAAAGCACGCAACTGTCGCGTCTATCTTTTCATGGCAACTCTACATTGTGATTTACAAGGGATATTAACTAATATTAAGTAATATTATTACTTGGTTACATTTTGCAATTGATCCGCGGTACACATGCGTGCCGAACCGTGGGGGGCGATCCGTTACACCCCTAACAGCTACCTATATTTTCCTTACCGGGTCAACGGTTACAGGCTGACTCGGCCCCGCTTCTTCTGTATCCTCTCTATCCTCTGTATCTGTACCCTGCTCCCGCTCCTCCCTGCCAGCCTCCTCTTCAACCTGTTGCTGTTGCTGCTGTGGTAAACTTGAGGGTGCAGCAAACATGTCCCTAATGTTTACACATTTGGCAGCATCTGCCTCAAGTTTCTTTTTGTTTTTCTCCCTACGTTTTTCCCAGCCTCCCTTCCGTTTTAGTGTGCTTTTGCGCTCCATCTCTCTCAGTATCTATCTAGTAACTATCCAGGCTAACTACATTTATTTTGCCTGCCGGCTCGGCCCAAAACTACCGCGAAACTGAGACGGAGGTCTGGTGCTGCGTGCGTGCGTGACCCCTGACCCCCCCCTTCTCTCTGTTGATTGGGCCAGCCCAGTGTCTGTATATAAAATGGACCAACGGGCCGCTGTCCCTGATTTATGGGCCGTTCAATGGTAGCTTCCGATTTATGGGCCGTTCGATGGTAGCTTTCGGCCGGGCCGGCTGGTAAAAAAAAATGAAAAAATATAATATATATATATATATATATTTTGCCGGTCGGCTCGGCCCAAAACTACCGCGGCCCACCGGGCAAATGCCCGGTATGCCAGATGGCCAGTCCAGCCCTGGGTGGGGGAGTGTGGCCTTGTGACATAGGTGAGGTGGGGGGGTGTGGCCTTGAGACATAGGTGAGGGGGTGTGGCCTTGTGACATAGGGGAGGTGGGGGGGTGTGGCCTTGTGACATAGGTGAGGTGGGGGGTGAGGCCTTGTGACATAGGTGAGGTGGGGGGTGTGGCCTTGTGACATAGGTGAGGTCGGGGGTGTGGCTCTGTGACATAGGTGAGGTGGGGGGGTGTGGCTCTGTGACATAGGTAAGGTGGGGGGGTGTGGCCTTGTGACATAGGTGAGGGGGGGGGTGTGGCCTTGTGACATAGGTGAGGTGGGGGGTGTGGCCTTGTGACATAGGGGAGGTGGGGGGGTGTGGCCTTGTGACATAGGTGAGGTGGGGGGTGAGGCCTTGTGACATAGGTGAGGTGGGGGGTGTGGCCTTGTGACATAGGTGAGGTCGGGGGTGTGGCTCTGTGACATAGGGGAGGTGGGGGGGTGTGGCTCTGTGACATAGGTAAGGTGGGGGGGTGTGGCCTTGTGACATAGGTGAGGGGGGGGGTGTGGCTCTGTGACATTGGTGAGGTGGGGGGGTGGGCTCTGTGACATAGGTGAGGTGGGGGGTGTGGCTCTGTGACATAGGTAAGGTGGGGGGTGTGGCCTTGTGACATAGGTGAGGTAGGGGTGTGTGGCCTTGTGACATAGGTGAGGTGGGGGCGTGTGGTCATGTCAATGGAGGACTGAGGTTAGAGATCATGTAGATTAGCTTAAGACCCCTGCTCCATCTCTGCAGCTGGAGTAGACAGGGTAGCAGGGCTGGGTGGAGGCTAGAGTTCTGCCGCAGACATGGTTTAATCCTGGAGTGGCTGGCTGGATGGAGGTTGTGGGGGGGGGGGTTCTGAGGTTGGAAATGCCACCATCCATCGGTGAGGGTCAAGACAGAACAACGTCCACAGTTTCCTAATCCTATTATCCATAGCTATCAGCAACGACAGCTGGAGACACACACACTTATTGTGCGTGAGATCCTAGGAATTCACAGGACCCCGGCGCGTGTGTGTGTGTCCTTTCGTGTGTGTGTACGTGTGTGTGTGCGTGTGTGTGTGTGCGTGCGTGTGCGTGCGTGTGTATGTGTGTGTGTGTGTGTGTGTCTGTCGGCATGTGTTTTTTTCCCTTTTTAATACACGATGCAACAGGTGTCTGGAGCTCAGTCTGGACTGACACGGTCGGGCTGTGAGTATGTGTGTGTGAGTGTGTGAGGGGGGGGGGGACGTGGGGGAGGGGGGTGTCTTGAATGTCGTTCCAGAAATGGACCGACGAAGCAAATGTTTCCACTCTGGAATGTTGATCAATAAAAAGCTATTTGCCAAAAAGCAAGGATGAAAAAGGAGAAGGGGGATTGTTTGTAATGACCGACTGGCTGCAACCTCTTTACTCTGGGAACTCGTGAGTATTGATAATGACTGCTGGAAACCAGCAGATATCAAATATTCATGGATGGACGGCCACGGTTCTCGTGGCTCTCTAAGGGGTGTGTGTTATCATTTCCCTGGCAGAGCTCACACACTCAGAGGGACTTTTGCTTTCCATGCACTGGAGCTGTCTGGAGAGTAGAGAGCATAAGCAAATAAACAAACAGGAGATCGATACATGTGAGAGCAAGAGTCTGGGAGGGGAGGGGGGGGGGGGTTAGAGTTAGAGTGCATTCAGATGCTTAGAAGAAGTCGAAAGAGATTGTGGTCTTAAAGGAAGAGCGAAGAAAGAAAGAAGGAAAATAGAAAGAATAGAAAGCAGGGCTTGTGTGGACTGCAAGGAAGATGTGTTGTTGTTGCTTTGGTCGTTAGTGCCACTCCAGACATCCCATGCCTGGGCCTGTAGCGGGAGAACAATCAAGCCCTAATCACTCTGCCGGGAGTCTGCTACACACTTGACCTCTATCAGCAATATCTCTCGCTCTCTCTCTCTCTCTCTATCTTTCTATGTCTCTCATCTCTCTCTCTATCTATCGATCTATCTATCTAAACCCCTCAAAAAGAGTTCGGAAACGTTATTTTGGTTGATTATTCCTCCCCTTTAGTAATACCAATTGGTATTGTATTTTATATCGTTGGAAAGCCTGATTAGTCACCTTTACAACGAGGTACAACTCGTGCATTCGTGGAATGAGCAACACAGCTAAACGTGTGGGTAGCGGCCCAAAAATATTTGCCAAAATCCCCTATATTCTTCTGTTGGTATTCACTCTCGTTTTGAGTTGCTTGGTGGATTGGATGATTGCACTCTCCCACAGTAATAAGGAAAAAACAACACATATTGGCCATTTTTACACTCTATTAATTTTACACTGTCAGGGACCTCAGCAGCGTGTGGAAGATCCGTACGCAGTCACAACAGCTTGGCACTTCCTCCTCATGCTGGTCACCAGCCTGGTCACACTGCTGTGGGACGGCATCCCATTCCTCAACTAGGATTTGCCGCAAGTCAGCCAACATGGTTGCGTTGGTCACTCTAGCACGTACAGCACATCCAAGCTGATCCCACAAGTGTTCAGTTGTGTTGAGGTCTGTACTCACGGTAGGCCATTCCACCCTCTCCACTCCCAAATTCGGAGGTACTCTGTGATGATCCTGGCTCTGTGGGGGCGAGCGTTGTCATCCTGGAGGATGGAGTTAGGTCCCAGATTCTGGAGATATGGGAACGCCACTGGCCTCAGAATATCATTCCTGTCAATTAGGTGCCATTCAGGTGCCAGTCACACACCTGTGACTGACATACACCTGCCAGCACTTGAAGCTCAAAACGAGAGTGAATACCAACAGAACAATATTGCAGGGGATTTTGGCAAATTGTTTTGGGCCGCTACCCACACATTTAGCTGTGTTGCTCATTCCATGATCCTTACAAGTTGTACCTCGTTGTAAAGGTGACTAATCAGGCTTTCCAACGATATAAAATACAATACCAATTGGTATTATTAAAGGGGAGGAAGAATCGACTGAAATAACGTTTCCAAACTTTTTTTGAGGAGTTTATGTCTCATCTCTCTCTCGCCTGTCTCTCATTACCTATCTGTTATCACTAACCACCATATCAGACCATTATCCCCCCCGCCCCCCCGTGTTAAAACCAGAAATTGGGTTTGCTTGCTGAATAAAACCCAATGGAAATGGCTTGGTTATACTACTACATTCTACTTGGCTATACTACTATATACTTGGTATACTACTGGGTGTGTACTTCTATGAGCTAAGAGGACAGTGACAGTTTCTAAACTATCAATCATGCTGTAGTATGAGGGATCTTCAGAAATCTAGCTGTGTCTACAAGTGTGTGTCATGTCACTGTACAGGAATGGTACAGACCATAGAACCAAAGGGCAAGATAATAACACAGAACGTCATTGTGTCATAATAATAACCCACATGTTTGCATGTTTTCCCCGCCTCTCACCCTGTGTTGCCCACAGGTGCTGATGGAGCCTTCCAGGAACCAGCCCTCTCCTTCATGGAAATACACACTGGTAAATGTCAAGCAACAAGAGGTCACCCCTAGTTGATGGTCTTATTACTGAGAATTAGAGCCATTTCATGTTGTAGACTAAAAATGCAACTGCAATGACTTACTGATTTTAAAGGTCTGTGCAAGAGACAAGACTGAGCTTTTGAAAACACATGGTTTGGTGACAGGACTGGAATCTTAAACCTTATTCAGTTCCAACAACAATTCTCTAGAACAAAGAAAAAAATCAAGAGTCATACATGAGCGGAAACACTGATAAGAGCTTGTGATCTTGATACCTGATCCTTCTCTGACCACACCGCTGGGATCACACTTAACATTAGGTTGCAAACATAGGCTAGAGGGATGTTGTTATCATATTGTAAATACATGCAACTACACAGTAAATACACGAGTGAGTATTGAAGTTGACAGTAATCACATTCTGCTAAAGTGGTTTGCGAAGAAAGAGTAAATAGAAAAGTTGCTGACTGCTGCTGTTCAGTGTATTTGACTCTTGACTCTTGACTAGACCGGTGACCCACACCTCCAGTCTTACCGCCAACACGTTGGGCTCAGTGCAGCAGACTGACCAAAGAGCAATGTGCTGGGTTCTGCTTTGAGTTCCACCTATACATGCCCTTTAATGTTTTATCATTCCCTCCCGTGCAGTTCCCTGGGCTGAAAGACCTGTGAGACCAGAATGTAACACGACCCACTTAATTAGGTTCTGTCACCCTCTACAGTGACTCACACGACTTCAACAGAGTGGAATAACTCCCTAGCATATAGCCTAAGGGCCATTCCATAGGCTTCTACTGTACAACAAGTGACCCGGCAACAAGAAACCATTTGAGAGCAATGTATAGGTCTAAAGGGAAATGGGGCGACATTGTCTTGAATTGAAAAACAAATGGTCTGATAAAATGACAACACAATATTTCTAAAAGGGGTAACAAGGGATGTAAAACTAATTCCTGACCGAAAGAACATTGAAAGAACTTGTGACAGGTAGACAAAGTCCAGGTCGGCAAAACGTCTCCACTAACATGTTATGACCATCATTCTGCAAACACAAAATATTCTCTCTGACATAAAACAACAACAACAATCCATGCATGTATGCAAGTGTTTGTGTTGTATCATCTAAACAAGTCATTAGACCCGCACTGACTGCTTTGGGTGATAAACACACAGTGAGCACCTGACATTATTATGCCTCTAAGACATGAGGGACAGCAGGCACAACACATGAAATGTCAATAACGTCATTTCGCACGGTATTGTGTTACTATCTTCATATCTGATAAGCCCACCATTGCATAGCCTACCTGTCCACCATCATCAGACACTGTCGAGCCCAATGACATGCATGGAGTCTCACTGGCGGCAATACAATAACATTCATGCATTTTCGAATCAGACCAGAAATCAGACACCGGCTAAATTACGTCCAATCCCAGGGGAAGTCCTTTGTCCTGAGATAACTTTGAGAAACTTACTTGAATCAGGTCGTTGTTGTTCGCCATCTCGTTAGTTGTGTGTGTGTGTGTGTGTGTGTGTGTGTGTGTGTGTGTGTGTGTGTGTGTGTGTGTGTGTGTGTGTGTGTGTGTGTGTGTGTGTGTGCCACAGAGGCGAAGGGGGGTTCAATGACAATGCAGTAGGTCTTGTTTCAATGTAACGGTTTCTCTTTGAAGTGTCAAATCATGTTGGATTCTTCAGCTCCAGTATATCTGTGTGCAAGTGCAGTCATACAGTAGACCAGTTATTGGCGTGAATCTCCGGCACTTTTAAAATAACACTGAACAGAGCGCATCGAAAAAAGCAGCATCGTATCATTCTGTAGTTCCATGTTCTGTCGTTCCATGTTCCAGACGAGCACAAAAAGTTACACATGTAAAGGATAGGATCCCATTTGTTCAAAGAGCTCCGTCCGCCTGCCCCCCGGGTAACCGCAGATCAGGCGGGTGAAATCCTCAGTAGAATTCCGGATTATTCCATAATGTCAATTCCCCCAACATCTATCTGCGTTATATCATTTACGCGGCTAATCCTCGCGGGTTTTTATAACAGGGACAGTCTAGAAACCTACCTGGGGATTAGAACACTGTGCTGGTAAACCACTTTTATGCTGATTTGGATCAACATAATGCTGTTTTCCTTCCTTAAGTCTGCGCTAAGCGAGCTGTGTGTGCGTGGTTTCAGTCGCCACCCTACGGAATAACTGATTGATGCCCGAGGGGGGGCAGCCGACCAGGCAGGGTGGCAGCACGGCGCCCTGCACATCATGTCATCACTGTTTATTGTAATAACCTGTTGATAATGTGTCGCCAATTACTCGCCCTCATTAGCTGTTTCCATACTGACTGCTACAAAGAGCAGACAATGTTGATTTTGAATATCACCTTGAGCCTGACAGTAACAAATAGCGTAATATTTAATAATAATAATATATATCTGATATAGCCTACCTCTGCATGTCTGCACTCTTTGAATAATTGGATCTAAAGGCAAGCCAACACTGGCTCAGCAAAATGTTGAGTGGTGTATTATAAGCCACTATTTCAAATGGTTATTACATTCTACCGTCAGTAATGTGTGTAAACTCCCATATATTATTTGAGAAGCTCGTGATATTATCAATGCTAAACTCCCATTGATAATATACAATGGTAAGCTCCTAGTCTTTGTCCAACTACCACTGACTGAGCCGATGGTGACGCCTAGTGGTAGGGGCTCGTACTGCCGTCTGTTTTACAGTAGAAGCTCGTCTGGTAGAGTCATGGCATACTCATACTCATACTCATTACTCATTACTCATAGCCTGTGTACTTTCTTTCTGAGAGGAACATAAATATGAAAGAGAAACATTTGTTGAAATTAATTTTATTTAATACTAATTTAGTCAATACAATAAATGTTGTTCACAAGGCTCAAATAAATGGGTAAATTCCCACAACTCAACACAAACAGACACAAATCAAATATCCGCCAACCGTTAAAAGTCATTATCATCTGAAATGATTATACACCTGTAGAGCCAATGATATAAGCTTGAACCTAATATTACTATACATAATCATATGCTTCAGGCCATGACAAGAGTACAAGATGTACAGTATGTGGATGATTGACTGACTGCCTTCTAATTGCCCGTTGGGGTATAGTTATGTAATACTGAATCGAATTGAATTGAAGAGTGGGAATGTTTGATGATCATTTTCAGGAATGTAGGGAGGTACTACTAATACTACTTAGATTAGTGCATGCCAAGTACAGTAGTAGTAGTAGTAGTAGTAGTAGTAGTAGTAGTAGTAGTAGTAGTAGTAGTAGTAGTAGTAGTAGTAGTAGCTCCTTTTGAAAGGGTTAGGGTTAGTTTTAGTGTTTTTCTCTATTTCTATTTCCCTATCTTGTTTACCAATACTGCACTTAAACTGAGGTCAGTTGTCATACACAGAATCACAGATGCAATGTTTATAATAACATTATAATATATAACCATTTCAAATCTTATAATGCACAGTATCCTAGATTGTCAAACAGAGGTAAGTTAACATAGAAACAAAATCAAGTTTACGTACCTGTCTAAATAGATACAGAGAATAACAGTACTTCTAATGCTAGGTTGACATTACAATGGGTTATTTATGTACCGTAGCGTATCTCAACCACCAGATGGCAGTGGTTTACTAGCTATATATACACATAAACTGAACTCTCCAAACAAAGAGAACAATAGCATTTTCTGGAAAAGTGATGCAATAGAAAGTCTACCGAATTCACAACAGTATAACTGACTTATATTAACGTAAATACGTGTTCATTCATTAACTTATCAATGTAATAAAAATGTATCTAATATAATGATATCACCAATATTGCACAAGTCACCATAACTCTCTACAAAACGTAGTAGATTGATATAAAATGTATAAACAATTGTTTCACATCTTATGTAGTCTGTGTCACATACTGCAGGTCAGAAGCAGCACATGTCCATAAGCAGTGCTCTGAATGTTACAACCTCTTGACTCTAGTCCCAGTTCTCTGTTCTCCCAGTGTGTCAACCGCCTCAGACATCTCCCTTTCTGTTCCATCATGACATCATTGGTAACCTCGGAAACCCATTGTACACAAGCGGACCCAGGAAATGAGGTTATAGCTTTGGAATGCAGGGAGAGACACCCCCACCCCCACCCCCATGCCACCCCTACCCCACCCCACCCCAGCCCCCACCCCTGGCCTCTAACAGACACCCCCTCACCGCCACTGTGTGAAAGGCAGAAAAAGAACAAGGAGGTCCTTCTTCTCTCCCCCCCGCCCTCTCTCTCTCTCTCTCTCTTCCTCCGTGATTGACCGCCCGATTCACATCACGTTGGTGCCCTGGTCCTCACAACAGGTTCAGCACAGTCAGAGTAGCGTACAGTACACCACAGTCCAACAAGCTTGCATCACAGTACCATTGTCTCTGCATGTTCCACAAGCCGTTTCAGACTGAGCCACTGCCCTGTCCTTCTAGCGTGTTCTCCGGATACACAAAGGATTATTCCCCCATTTGAAGCCGTTCATTTGGTCCAGGCAGTGGCAGCTGTATTGTGTACACATGAACAGCCTCTCTAATGAGGATTTATTTAAAGCTCATGCTAATCCGTTGACATAACCGAACACTGCCCTGACTGCAATATTACAACTTACCTGTCCAACAGCTTCACTGTTCTGTTATGTGGCCAATTGTGCAATTCGACGAGTGCAATTGTCATAGCTATACCGTCACAAAGACTGTGGTTTATCACTAAATTAATCAATTCAGATTTTTGGTTTTCACAAGCAATTCATACACCAGTAGGAATATAAGTGTATACAGCAGGCCTCCGTTAATATGAGATGCAGGTCAATGGGAGCTGTGCAGTGTGAAGGGGGGAGATGAATGAGTGGTTAGTGCTTACACAGTGTTTCTCTAAAGACAAAAGATTTCAAAGGTTATAGTGCATTTACTGTGCAGGTTTGAGGTTACAACGGAGAATACATCGTTGAGTGGAGTGTAAGCGCATGCTCTTTTGAGGCTCTGTGGTTGAGTATAGTGTAGCGGTCTCTGCTATATTGGTCTATGGTGTACAGTGTCCACAGTATATGAATGGTAGATATGACTGGTCTCAACGGATCGAGGGGGGGGCCTCAGTGCTGGGTCTCCAGCTCCACCACCGTCCAATCCCCCTGCCCCCCCGGGGAGCTGCCCTGGCTGTCTGGGGAGTAGCTGCTGACGGAGGTGATGGTGGCGGAGGAGGGGGGGCTGAGCGGGGGCAGCAGGCTGGGCCACAGGCTGCTCTCCAGGGGGCTCAGGGTGCCGCCGCCCACGGGGAGCAGCAGGAGAGGGGGGCAGCCGCCCTCCCCGGACAGCAGCAGGGTCTGGTTGATCAGCTGCTGGACCATGTCCACTTTGGTGTTCCAGGTCAGGTTCTGAGGACGAGGGACGGGCCGGTGCACGGGCGCCGGTGTCCTGCGCGTGTCCGCCTGGCCGAAAGACGGCACCGACCTCTTCCCGACACATTTCGCCGCGTTGTTTGCGTTCGTTTCCCCCTCAACGTCCTCCTCCTCCTCCTCCTCGCTGGTCTCCATGGCCTCGTAGATGGTGCAGAGGCCCGAGGAGGGAGAGAGCATGACAGCAGAGGGGCTCCTCCTCAGAGGCTGCTGCTGCTGCTGTTGTTGTTGTTGTTGTTGTTGTTGTTTGTGCTGCTGCCTGTGCTGCTGCTCCAGCTCTAGCTGCCACTGCAGCACCTGCCTGCGGTGCCTGTGCTCCTGCTGCTGCTGCTGGAGCTGGAGCTGGAGGAGCTCCCTGCGCTGCTTCTCCAGCTGCCTCTGCTGCTCCAGCCTCAGTCGCTCCTCCTCCAGCCACTGCCTCTTCTGCCTCTCCTGCTCCTGCCGCTGGTGCAGCTGGCGCAGGTGCTGCTGGTGCTGCTCCAGCCTGCGCAGCTGACCGTCGTCGGCCTCCGCAGACCGAGGAGAGGCCCTGGAGGAGGCGGGGGTGGAGGTGGACGAGGGGTCGCTGGGGCGTCTGTTGCCCGGTACCTCCGACAGGTAGTGGCCGTTGGCCACGGGACGAGGGGGGAGCTGGTTCTGGTTCTGGTTGAGGTTCAGGTTGTTTTCTTGTAGGCCCGAGGGCGGGTCGTCTTCCTGCTTCTGAGGTGAACACTGGGAGTCCTCTGCCTGGGCGGTGACGTCGTCGTCTTCTTCATCATCATCTTCATCATCGCTCTTGTGCTCTCCTGCGAGACAGTCAAGATCACTTGGAGATATGCGTTAGAGACGCATGCAACAAACAGGAGGGGTGGAATAGCGACGAGGGCCAGGAAAAGGGGGGTTTCGAGGGGATTTATCAAAAGAAGAGGTGGAGGGACGACATAAAGCAAAAGACAGGGGTGCTGATGAGGCCTACAACAAAGAAAATCATGCACTCACGTATCTAAACCCCACGTACTCTACATTCGTCAATCAGATGAAAAAGCAAGAGAAAAATACTGTTCAAGCCAGTCATTATATTTGTTATATATTTACTATGTATATCTGCATAATACTACCTCAAATGGTCCCTCTAATAGTGTCACTATTCATAATAGACAGGGACAATTCCTGTGGAAATTGTGAAGTAGTTGTAGTTGCCCCCCCTTGTCTACCTATTGCCAAAACTGTGGCACAAGACGCCGGGGCAAATTTAGCTATAATAATAAATATATATGTACAATAACATATAGTGTGCCTTGCAACCTGCAAGCACACTAAATTAGACATACATTTGTGCCATCAACGGGCAAAGTAGAAACTCATTGACCCTGGGGATCAATCTACATCATCTTTGTAGCCTGGCTTAACATTCCCCAAGGCTGAGCTCGACTGAGACTAGAGGGCCAGGGGCACAGTGACTAGCATGCCCTCATCTTGAATCAGCCCTCAAATGATTACAACAGGGAGTGTCATTTTTAAAAACCTCATTATTAACATTACATCAGACATGGAAAAACACTGCGCACTACTATGACTTCATTTGATCTTTATTACGTAACCAGGAACCGCTAGCTATCTTGTCAAATAAGGTCTAATAAAACATTTCTAAAAACTGCTCGCAATTGACCAACCCAAAAAACCTATGCCTATGGTTATACGATTGATCATTACACTCTAATTCCTAGAATCTTAATCAGATTTTGTTGTTGTTGTTCTAACGACCGTGTGGAAGGCTCGTTAGCAGATCCGCCAATGATGGAGGTATATGTCTCTTGGCGTGGCCGCTTTGTAAGCGGAAGGTTGTGAGTTCGATACCCGCGTAGGGCAAGCTACTCTAGCCCGTCGTTCGCTACAGTATGAACAAAACCAATGTAAGATCAGGCGGCACCAACCCACAAAGGTCTCTAGCCCCGCACTGGCTTGTCTTGTGGTGCTGAAACAATTGCAGCCCATTCTTACGCTGAGTCAAGGAGGCATGCAAGGTTGTTCTTGGTAATGATTTTGTCTCTGGTTCTTTCCCTCAAGAGATGCGTGCGAGCGTCAGAACAATTATATCTTGTCCCAATGAGTCTAATGGGATGTAGTTAGCATTAGTAGAGGTCATTTATCCACCCAGTGTCTATGATCTGGCACCACTGGATTTCCACAGCTGAATGGGAATAAACATGCATGACTGACAAACCAGGGTTCAAACAGACCGAAGAGGAAAAACAAATACATCACAATTATTGTGTGATACTGTACACTCCTCTATTTAACATTATTTTACCATTCAATGAATACAGACAATGTATCTGCATGTTGTTCTCCACACACATCTAACTTGTCAGCGTTCTATTGGGAGTCCTGACACGAAAGATACCAAATGAGAAACATAACTAAGAGCAGGTGTCACCTACCTCAATATCTAACCATACCTTTCTCAAGGGAAGCCATGGTGTCCCTACACACTTACATACAATAACATGCAACATAACATACAGTAATTTCCCAAGGCATCAGCTTGAGACTCCCACAGGGTATTCACATCACATCACTGGGCAAAACACCAAACATGGCATTCTGGAGGACTAGAGTTGTGCAGAGGGTAGGAGAGGAGGAACACGGACCAACAGACAGGAGAATCCGAGGGGGCTTCCTGGTCTGGAGTGAGCAGGAGCAGGCAGGCAGGGCATAGGAAGGGATCAGAGGCTGGAACTGGAGAGGAGCTCTGGTCCTCTTCGGCTTCTGAAGATTCAACTCCTCCTCCAAAGGATGCATTCAGGTGGTCGACGGGTGTGGGGTTGTATCAGTGTGTCTAATCTCATATCATGGATGTGTGTAGGTGTGAGTGGAGCATTCAGGAGAATACGGGCAGGTTTGAGCAGGCGTCACATCACATAGGATGAGGAGCTGTGTGTGTGTGTTTGTGTTTGTGTGTGTGTGAAACTTTACAGATATATAGGGGGAAGAGTTCCAGGATTCTTCCTTGGAGTCTGGTGGGTGCAGTACCACGGTTGAGCGCAGCACCACTTACTGTACCATGGATGTGTTCAGATGTGTGTTTGTTTTTTTGTCAGTGTTGAGTCCACAGAGGTCGGAGAGATACACAGACATGCTGGAGCACAGGGTAGGGGACACCACGTGGGTTACCTCTCAAGCAAAATTCCATTTTCCATCACTTCCTGTTTGGACGTTATTCCCATGGGGACAGTGAATGACGTCATGAGGTAAACATACTGTCTAAAACCTTCAACTACAACACTGGCAGCCATCTAAACACGCTACGCTAGTGGGAAATAAGAAACAGGAACGAGGTGCCTTGCAATGATGTTTAATGGAATTTTGAAAAACCTAATTAGTGTGAACCATTCATTTTGGAACATCCCTAGTGTATAACGGTTGAAATTCATCAGAGAGTACATAATTTATTTGTTAGTCGAACATGCAAGTTACCGTGGAAATATCCAACACCCACTAAAAGCATTTTCGGTGAGCTTCAATCTAAATGTACAGATGCAGGGGAATGCAGGGTGTTCTTCACAAATAATAGTTGTTAGTTAGCTGGTTCTGAAGCACAAATGAACAACTAAGAGAGGAATGAAACATGATTACATGACCACTTAAAACCAAACGCCTCCACTCCAAACACACACTGTACGTGACAATGTTACTTGCCAATGATACTGTAATCTATGCAGTGAGACTTCCTGTAGCGTAGCGTACATTTAAACTCCACAAACTTCTATCTACAGTAACACTCCCATACCCACTTCAACAAAACTGTAAGGGGCAGAACGCCGTGTTAAATATCTAGCCTTTATTCAACGCTAAAATAGTAAAGTCTTGAAACAAACACTTTTAAAAAAGGAGGAGTAGGACTATTTCTATGGTGTAGGAGCAGAACATGGGAGTGTGTACATAGGGTAGGGAGGACCGGGTTTCAAACAAAAAACAAAAATAAAAACAAACAAAAACAAACAAAAACAGACAAGCAAGTACAAAAAAAAAAGATTCAATGACATTTGTTCGGTAAAAACAGTAGGATAAATACACAGGTAGGTAGAGTCCATTTTCATTCCATTCCTTGTTTTTTTTTCCTTTTCTTTTAAGAGCTCAGTCACAACGGACCAGTCAGTCAGTACCCCATCAGGGGCTACGGAGTATGCAGTGTTAAAAAGAACATTCTAATAGAAAATGGTAGTAGCTATTGTACACAAAGGAGTTTAAGCCGTACACTCATAACCATGACCATAATAGTAGTATGAAAGAGGGAGGCTTCACTTGAAATCTCTACAGTCTTTTTTCATTCCCCTTGTTCTTTTTTTTTTTCTTCCCCCCCCCCCTACCATGTTTTTCTAAGCCATCTATTCCAACTCGAGAGAAAAACGAACAACGACAAGTAAAGGAGGGAGGGGGGTGCGAGGGAGAAGGTGCATTCCAGGGGGGAGGGGCTTATACGTTACCTGCCAGAAAGCTATCAGTCTTATCGCATATGGCAGAGTAGTAGGGCGCCTGGCCGTCGCTGGCCTCCCCGCCGTGCTGAGACCCCAGACGCAGGTTGGGCTCCAGGGGGTCCGCCTGCTCCAGGGCGTCTGCCCCCATCTTCCCCCCCAGCATGTAGTGGTGGAGGTCATCCTGGTCCTGGTGGTCCTGGTGGTCTCCCGGGTGGCCCAGGGGCAGCAGGTCCACGGGTCCCCCCAGCGCCAGGTTCTCCGCGTGGGCGGTGGCGGCCGGCAGGGTCAGCTCCTTGATGAAGGAGGGGTCCTTGGCCTCCTCGGGCAGCTGGTCCTCGTTCTCCAGGGAGAAGATGCCGGGGCTTTTCCCGCAGCTCTCGGCCGTGGAGTGGGCGTTGGAGTTGGAGTTGGTGCAGTCGAAGCCGTAGGATGCCACCGAGTTGGCCGACTGGGGCGTGAGGCCGCCGCCGCCGTCCTCCTCGCCCTGCACCGCCTCCCCCGCCGCCGCCTCCTCGTCCTCATCCAGGGCGGGCAGGTCGCAGTCGCGGTCGATGATGGGCGCGTCGGGGTCGTTGATCTGCATCTCGCCCTCCGTGTCACTGGCCTCGTCCCCCGAGGTGGAGGGGGAGGACGGGGCAGAGGCCGGGGCGGTGGGGGGACCCCCGGCTCCCGGGACCTCGTCGGCGGGGAGGGTCTCGGCCTCCTCCTCCTCTCCGTCCCCTCGCTCCAGGTGGATGCCCAGGTCCTGCTCCAGGTCGGGCTGGACCGAGGCCGGGACGGGGGTCTGCAGCTTGTCGGAGCGCGACTCCACCCCGGAGCTGCTGTCGTAGTCGCGGAGCTCCTCCGGCGTGCTGGTCTCGCTGCTGCTGTGGGCTGCCAGGGCCGCGCCGCTCAGGGTGCTGGACTGGGACATGCCCACGGTGGGGGGGGCCGGGGGGGCCGAGGCCTCCACCGGGGCCGAGCTCTCCATCTCCCACTGAGCCGCCTGGCGCTGCTCCGCCTGGGGGACCAGGGCGGGGGGGCCGAGGTCCAACCAGGCTTGGGCCGGGGATTGGGTGGGCGTCTCGGGGTCGGCGGCGGCGTCGTGGTCGGAGAGGGGGCTGGCGGCGGCGGCGTGGGGGGGAGGGGCGACCATGTGGCCGGGCGGGGTCCAGGGGTCGGCGAAGGGGTTGAGCTGACCCCCCCAGGCGGACACGGGCGGGGCGGGGGGCTGGGGGGCGCCGCGGTTGAGGTTGTCCAGGCGGTCCTCCTCGTCCAGGTCGTCCTCGTCCACGTAGCCCACGCTCTCCAGGCCGCTCTCCGTCACCCCTTCGCTGGGCATCTCCTCGTCCTCGTCCTCCTCTTCCTCATGCTGCTGGTGCTGCTGCTGCTGCTGCTGCTGCTGGCTCGCCTTGCGGTGGTCCTCGGCCCGCTCCGAGCTCACGTCCATGTCGTGTTCGTCGTCGTCGTCGTCCTCCTCCTCCTCCTCTTCCTCCTCGTTGGCCAGGGTCTCCACGTTGGGGGAGTTCATGAAGTTGGAGCCCCGCAGGCTGGAGTCCACCAGGGCGTCTGAGCTCTGGGTGCCCTCCAGCAGGCCCGTGTTCTGGGTGCTGCTCATCTCCGACACCCCCTGCTGGCCGCGGCTGCTGCTAGCGCTGCTGACGTCTTCCGAGTCCATGGCCATGGAGGACAGCAGGTCCTCTCCCTGCCAGCCGGCCCCGGCGAACCCTGAGGGCTTGGCCTGGAACTCTGTGGAGGGCCGGGAGCTGCTCGTGTCGAACAACGACGTCGACGTCTGCTGCTGCTGCTGCTGCTTGCCCGCCTTCCTCTCCTCCTCTTCCTCCTCGTCGTACTCATCGTCCTCGTTGATCTCCTCGTCGGCCTTCTCCACCGCCTCCTCTCGCTCCTGAGAGGGGGAGATCAGCGAGCCCACAGTGAAGTCGTCCACCGCGGGGGAGGATCCCAGCAGGCTGGGCTGAGACAGCAGACTGAAGGGCTCCTCGGCGGCCGCAGACGGGGCTGTGGAGGTGGGTATGAGGAGTTGATGATGATCCTCCTCCTCCTCCTCCTCCTCTTCCACCTCCTCTTCCACCTCCACCTTCATGTCTTTTATCTCCTCCTTCAACATCTTCTCTTCTTCATCCTCCTCCTCGTCTTCTTCTTCTTCTTCTTGCTGGAAACTCACCTCCACTTTGGCTGGGCTCTGAGCAGAGGGGACCAGGGGTTGGGTGTGGCTCCAGGGGTCTGGCTGTACCAGCATGCCCAGGAGATGGGAGGCGCTCTGGGCGTTCTCCCTGACCGGGGACATGGGGCCTGGAGGGGAGCGTGGAGGGGAGCAGGGAGGGGACATGACCGTGGTCCCCAGGGGAGACACCAAGTCTTCCGCGGGCTCCCCCAGGTGGACCAGGTCGAGCTGGGCAGACAGCTGGGGGACGGAGGCCTCTGGAGCTGCTACCTCCTCTGGAGCTGCCTGGCTGGTCTGGGCGGTTGACACCAGCTTCGTCTCCTCCGGGGCTGCAGAGGTCGCCACGGTGACGGCGGCCGCCGTAGCAGCGGCGACCACACCGACGGCGGCGGCAGCGATGGCGACGGCCGGGGCGGCCGCGTCCTCTTTGGCGGCGGGCTCGCCGGCCGTGGTGGGTTTAGGGCCTCGCTTCACGGGCATGGGGGTGCTGCTGCCCACCGCCTTCTTGGGGCTAGAAGCCTTGGCCGCCGGCTTGGCCTTGGGGGGAGCAGCGGCGTCCTTGGAAGGCGTGGGCTTGGTGTCCTTCTCCTGTGTTTTAGTCTTGGTGGTCTTGGCGTCGGGGGTCTTGCTGCTGCTTGCCGCTGGCTTCTTGATGGCAGAGTCTGACTTGGGAGCCGGGGCCGACTTGGGGGTGTCTGGTTTGGGGGTCTTGGTGGCTGTAGAGGGGCGGGTGAGAGGGGCCGCCGCAGGCTTTTTGGCTGCGGGAGTAGCAGGTTTGGGGACATCTGTGGAGAGCAGAACACCACGGTGGTGCAGACGGTTATGAGAGGAAGAGGAGAATGTCAAACTAGACAAACAAAACCTCCTTACTAGGGAATATCAGGGGAAATAAAACCTAATATATATATATACAGCTGGGTTTCCGTTAACCGGCAATTACCGGTCTTTGTCCGGTAAAATTTGGTGAAGTCCGACAAGTTGAAAAGTCGTCGGACATATTGTCCGGTGAAAATAATTCCCTTTGAATACAATTCGCTAAAGCTGGCTGGGTGCGTTCGTAAACACGCTCTGGAAATCCGATCAGCACTCGCGGAACGCCTCTCGTCCAATCGAACGACTCGGTCGCTCTGTGACATCGAAGCCAGCGTGCGCTCCGGCGCTCTCAGAGCGTGTTTACGAACGCACCCCTAGAAGTTTCCAGCCAGCTAGCTGAAGCTGCTACACACACCAGAGCCATGGCGACCGAACGGCAAGTTAAACAACATACTATAAAAGTGACATTGTTTTACTCATTACTCATACGTTTGTTGTCATTCGGCGGTGCTAATAGTCGCTTTCTTTTTTAATTTATTTAATTTATTTTATTTTAGCAGTTTCCCCGAAAGTTAAGTGTTTGTTTTTATATCACTATTTGCACTTCTGGTTAGATGCTAAACTGCATTTTGTTGTCTGGTACTTGTACTCTGCAATGACAATAAAGTTGAATCTCACCTAATCTAATCTAATCTAATCTAAAATAATCTAAGATAATCCCATCACTATTACTCCCTATTTTCATCAGTGTTTCAATCCTTGAATCTGTGATGGAAATCAAGCAAAGCCACTTCAAGTCTCCCCACCACTGACAGCGCTGGGTGTGCCTTTCCTTACACTCTCGGTTATTCCCTGTGGATTTAAAAAACGGTGTTTTGGTTTCTATAATGTGGTCTATTCTCAGTGTTGACGAGCAGCTCAGGGGGCTTTGAGATGGCTAACAGCTAATTAAAGGAGTAATTCCACTCAAAAGGGTAGAAGTAAGATGACTGTCTGTCTGTCTGTCTGTCTGTCTGTCTGTCTGTCTCTCTGTCAGTGTGCTGGACTACCTATGACTTCCATGGTACCTGGGAACGCGTTGTCGGAGAGAAACGCCCTCTGTACAAAGGACCTACTGACCAAAATCCCTGTTCCCCGTAGCCTACATGCTTGCACTGTTACTGTTCAATAAAATGTTATACATCTAGACATTGTGGTATTTCTTTATATACGTATCCCAGACTGCCTATCAATTGTTTCTCAATAAACAGTTATGTTCTTCCCATTGTCATACTCCCCGAGCTAAACGAAATGCCTTCCCAACCAGCGAGACTTATAGAAATGACGTTGTTTTATTGATAAAAAAAAAAAAGGGTAAAACTGTAAAGAGAAAATAGAAAACTCACATTAATCCCAAACAATTTAACAAACTTCAGTTAACGTAATGTGGAGTCCGTTCATTGATCGATGCTGTCTGTTCAGTTCCCAGTGAGGCGCCCGTTCAGCGCTGGACCTGTTCAGCGCTGGATTTGACGCATGGCATAGCGCGCATGCGTCAAATCATGTTATATTATTATATATTATATAGCTCGCATCTAATCGTATCGGATGAGAAATAGACATTAAATGGCATATATAGGCCGCTACACAACAGTAATCACCGCGACAAACAGCTATATTAGATTTGGAGAAAAAAAATATATGATTTTGAAAAAAAAAATTTTTATTATATTTTAATATGATGACCGGAATATATCACGTTTGTCCGGTAAATCGAATTCTTCACGGACACGATGTCCGACGGCAAATTTTTCTAACGGAAACCCTGATATACAGTATATATATATATATATATGTTATGGTACATGTGGGAAAACTAGGGTTAGGGTTAGGTGCTAGGGTTAGGGGTAGGGTTAGACATGCCAGCATGTACCAAGTCGACGTAGCACCTAACCCTAGTTTTCCCACATGTACCGTATTCCCCACATGTACCATAACATATATATATATATATATAAATAATTGCAGTATAATTATAGTATTCCTATATTGCTAATTGAAGTATTCCTAGATATATAGAACCTTGCATTATCTTATAAAAATGTTTCAAATATATTGTTCTCTGTCTCTCTCTCTTAGAATTAACTACGGCTGTGCAAAAAAAATAGAAAATCAATCTAGTTGGGTACCATATTATATGTCATGATACTGTTACTGTATTGATTATGCAGCCCTAGCTTTATTTTGTTTACATCTTTTTATTTTTGGGAGAGTGATTTGTCCTGAGTTATATCAATAATGTATCGTATGCACACAGTCTACCAAGGTGGTACGCACTACTGAGTTGCAAAATGTTCAGTTACATTTGAAATTTTCAGTAAACATGCAATGTATCGCCATATGTGATGTATCGCAAAAGTATCGCATTGTGAACCATGTATTCTGATGGGCATTGTATCGTGAGGTCCTTGCCAACACCCAGCCCTAGTCTCAACCACATCTCGTGTCTTTGTTACCTTTCTTGACGGGAGTTGTGGTTTTTGCAGCTAGCGATACCGGGGTCCGGCCAGCAGAGGGTGTTGTGGAGCTGGGTTTTGCGGCGGCAGGTTTGGGGGTGGTGGGGGTGGTTTTGGACGCGGAGGTGGCAGGCTTGGCTGTGGAGGTGGAGCTCTTAGCTGTGGTGGCGGTGGCTGGCCGGGCTGCGGCGGTGGCGGGGCGCGACCCTGGAGCGGTGGCAGGCCTGGGAGGGAGGGAGGGAGGGAAGGGGAGAACGCTGGGTCACCAAGAAGAAGAAGAAGAAGAAGAACCATGCAGAAGAGCTGCATCACAGCCCAGGCAGACTCAAAATCACACTCACATCGACTGACTGGACGGTCGTTTTCCTAAACACGACTAAACAACACGTTCTCATCTCACCCCCCCCCCAAACTCCCTACGGATAAGTGGCAGTCAAAAACACACAGGGTCATGAAACGCTGTAAACGGACACATGTCTGCTAAACGCTGTCTGCAAACACAGACATAAGTCGACGTGACAGGGTGCTGTTTAAACAGCCCCGTTGGCGTCTCCGGGCGAACGCGAGACCTCTCGTAAGCTCGACATTCCGCGTGCCGCCCCGGTCACCCTGTGGGTCTCGCAGAGCGGTTGTGACAGGGAGTGAACGGGCCCTGTCGGCTGGGGGGGGCAGCAGTCATCCTGCCTCCCTGATTAGTCACTTGTACAGGCCTGGCCCAGGCACGCCCTCAGGAACACAACACACCAGAGAGAGGAGGGAGAGAGGGGGAGGGAGAGAGGGGGAGGGAGGGAGAGGGGAGACACGAGGGGATAGAGAGAACACCACAACATGAAGAGAAGGAGGGAGAGAGAGAGAGAGGTTTGAGAATGTTTAAGACTTCTCAGGACTTCCTGTTTTCTTCTCTTCTCCCCTTCACCCTGACCTCACCCCCCCCCCCCCCCCACGCCTGTTTTTTTTATGCCTAGTAGCTTCTACGTCAGGTCTGCACTAACTAGCCTACACCCAGTGGCCCTGACATGGTGGTGTGATCCCCTTAGTCCACGCTACACTGCCTGCCTGTCGCCCGCCCGCCTCTAAATAAAGAACCGAGTTAGCACAGAGGCAGGCAGGGAGGGAGGGAGGAAGACAGACAGAGAGAGAAAGAGAGAGAGAGAGGGGGGAGGGGGGGGTGGAGGGAGAGCTGGGGCCATGTTAATCTTTAATTCAGAAAGGAGAACAGAAATAACCCGTTCAAATCCCCCGTCGGATCTCAGCGGAGGGAGTTAAAAGCACATTTATGGTACGAGTCCGCCGCTGCTGTTTTTAACCCTGACAGGGAAGCGCAGAGTGCCACGCACAATCCGAAATGTAATAATGACCCTTCGCCCACGAGCCATAGGGAGGCGGATTGCATTGTAAACCAGGTTGTTTGGGGAGAGACACAACACAGTCTGGTCACGTTGAGAAAGTGTCAGTGAAACCTCCCCCTTGCGGCCGTGTCACCACGTCTTCCTTCCCTATAACACTTGGCTCGGTGTTAAGTAAGCCAGAGGATGAGGAGAGCGGCGATGAGGGGAAGCGCCTGATCTTGTTTGTACCGACGGCCTCTTATTTACTGTCACGCAGAGAGCTTACGCCGCTTACCGGGCGTTTTTACGAGCGAACGACGCGGCCGTGTGAAGCCTAGTGGGGGGGATAAGGCTTCTTATGAAGCCTCATCAACAAGCCGGGGTCACGGCCCAACAACAGCCCATTGTTTGCTCCCCGCAACGTGTCGGAAAACGCTGGATCATTCTCTTGAATGGATGAATTGTGTGAGTGATAAAACAAGGTCCAGAAGGGGGGATGGGGGGGGGTACTTAGTGAGTCTGCCGTTGTTAATTATAGCTGAGCCCTCCCCTGATTAGCTGCTGGAGGATCATGTTTGGAAATTCAGGCTCGGTTTCGGGAATCGGTGTTTAACCGACACATCAGCATCACCGGGCTAATAAAAAAATAAAATCCAGTGGCCTCCGAAAGAACAGTGACTCAGCAGCAGACAGAGGGAATGAAAAAAAAACGAAAAAACAAAGGGATTAAATGAGAAGTCTTAAAAGAGAAAGAGAATGGCAGATACGAAAAGGACAGGAGGAAGTGAATAGATGGATCCTAGAGGAGGAGGGGGGGGGTAATGTTAATCGTAATGTTAATCTGTGCAATGAATATGGATCGTCTAAAATGACAGGATGACTATTTAGGAAAGGAAGCAGGGGAGATAAGGGGGTGGGGCCAATAGAGAAGTGGGTGGGGGGGCGGTGAGAGAGAGAGAGAAAGATAGAGAGAGAGAGAGAAAGATAGAGAGAGAGAGAAAGATAGATAGAGAGAGAGAGAGAAAGATAGAGAGAGAGAAAGAGAGAGAGAGAGAGGGAAGGAGAAAGAGCGATGAAAAAACCCCTCTGAAGCACACATCCGATTCCACACCATTAGCCTTATATCCACGTCTCTCTCTCACTTCTCGATGAGGTCCTCACCCCAGCGTGGTTGCCGCCCGCGTGGCCGCTGGAGAGAAGCCTAATGGGCCACGGTCCGACAGCTCGACATAGAGGGATGGTCGCTGCACCACGGGGACGCTGACATGGAGGCATGGCGCTTGAATGGTTTTAATGTTGTTTGTAATTCGGTAATTAAGATCACTGTCGGCACGTTGACTGAAGGGCACTGTGCTGATCACTCCAGGCCCCGGTGGGACTCTGACAGGGTTAGAGTGCCGTCGAGGGGGAAACGCTGACGCGTCGCTTTCCTAACTCTTAACCCTGTAGGCCACGGTGTGAGGAACGACATCACAGATTGGGGTTAAATCAAATTCGAGAGTAAAATAAATTTAAAAAGCCTGGAGAAGCACTGGAGCCGGAAAAACGAGGCGACTTCCTGTCGGTCGCTGGGAGGGAAAACGCTCGAAAAAAGGCACGCGGGGGGGAAGCGTTTAAAGTTCACCGCAGTCGCCCGGGGACGTGAAACGACACACACACACACACACACACACACAAAGACAGTTACAACCCTGCATTCCACCCAATGAGGAACTGTGATGATTAACATAAAAAAGAATGAGGTCGACTGGTTTGTTCTCTTCTTGCGGCAGATAAAAATCTATGCTATGATTAAGTCAACGCGCACACACACACACACACACTCACACACACTCGCACACACCTCGCACACTCACAGCGCACACACAGCGCACACACAGCGCACACACAGCGCACACACAACACACACATGAGGAGGAAGGACCTTTTCCTAAGGAGACAAACCGTGTGTCAGATTAAAGTATTCAGGTTTAATTAAGCAGAAGAAGGGCCGGGAGGGAGTCTTCACCCTGGTGACACACCGGGCCGTCGCCCCTCCAGCAGGACATCTCCGCTAGGAACCCCACCATGCCCTGACTCTGATCACTGCTACCTGCTACCTCCCAGCTGTGTGTTTCCCTATAGAAGACTGCAGGTAGAGGGGGGGGGCAGGCACCATGAGAAGAAGAGGAGGAGGAGGAGGAGGTGGAGGAGGAGGGGGGAGCTTCGCCCTTGGGCCAGGGTAGATGCCTCGACAACATCCTGCTGCATCAGCAAGAAGACAGGTGTTCTGGAATCTTCGCAGGGTTCCCCGCCCAGACTTGATAAACCAGCGACAGTTGGCCTTTTAACCGACGCATCAAAACTCTTGAGGATCAAAACTCCCCAAAAAACACTAGCGTGTGCACTTTTCAAAGTACAGGTAACCACAACACAGGGGCATCCGGTATCCAGGAAGAATCGCGGCGCACATCTCTCCGGTCAGTGAGGACACAAACGGAGAGAGGAAAAGAGAGAGGGAGGGAGGGAGGGAATAAAGAGGTAGAGGCAGGGCTGATGGACCTGCATGACTGTGGTAGAGCAGAGGCCCATAAACCACCGCTCTCCACAGAGTGCTCTCCACCATCCATCACATGTGTCACGCGTCTGGAGCAGGACGGACACACACACACACACACACACACACACACACACACACACACACTTTCCTGGCAGATCCATCAGGTCCATTCCATTTGGTGATTAGGTCTGCGGCGTCTATAGAAGACTGCATCAGAAAGAAACCTGCCAACCCCGCAGCAGGAGAGATTTACAGTCTGCAGAACTGCACTGGCTGTTACCACGGCAGCTGTACAGCTCTATTACACCGTGACTACTGTTCCACCTTGACTTAGGCTGTGTTCGGAATGGTATACTAGCATATTGAGTATGCATACTCAATGAGTATATACTGCATACTGCCTACTAAATTCATAATAAGTATGTGAAAACCAGCCGACCATTTACACAGAATGCATACTGCCTCCCAGAATGCATTTCGCCGGGAGCGGCGAATGTAAACCTCCATTTTAAACCTCCATTAGCTAAAATATGTAATTTTGGCTTTACAAGTGTTAACATGTCATTTTATGAAGTTCTAATATGTTTTCAGGCGAGAAAGTAACCACATATATTCCCAAAATGTGTCCAGTTTACCAAAATAACCCGTTTATATATCTGATCTGACGATTTTTTGCGTCTTCTGTTCGCTAGATGCGTTAGTAAATTCGCCCTGCAAATATGATCAGCACTCATGGAATGCCTCTTGTCTAATCAAATTACCTGGTCCCTTTATGACGTTGCACCCAGTGTGCGCTCCGGCGCTCTCAGAGTGATTTTACGAACGCACCCTACGTTGCTTACCTTCACTCACTCGACAGAAATATCGTAACATAATTACAACACGTTGAAAAATGATTTGGGGGGCCAATTTTAGCTCAAGTAACTAGCTTACTATATTGTTGTCTTAACAGTTGGTAAAATAACATGATTAAAATAAATATATATGAGCAATAACATATCGTGGGCAAGCACTACAACCAACTTCTCCGTCTGAAGCTACAATACTGGGATCATTCGTGATTGGGCTACAAGCAGTCAAATACTAGGTGAACATGTGCGTAAGACACAAATAAACTTGGATTTCATGCATTTCAAGTGGCATATTTGTAATCATGACGACTAGCCTGGTCTAAGAATGCATTTCACCATGTTAATTCCCAGTATAGTGAAAATACCACCGCTCATCCGTGATCAGACTTCGCTGGGGTGCTGCAGCTGAAGAGTATCAAATAGAGTGCAAGAAAGCAGCATCTGCACACTCAAATCTGTGCAAAAAACGATGTTTATTGCAAGCTTTCGGTTCCCAGGCTATCGGACAATGTAAACAAAAGCTGTATGACAAGTTTGTATGACGCAGTTTGACGAGGCTGAAAGCGCACAGGGTTGCCAGATGGGATTGACAATTTACAGCCTAAACTTTCTATAACCTCAAAATCAAGTAGCCCATTCGGCGGTAACCCGGCCCCATCTGGCAACCCTGGACGCAACCCTTCAACCCTGGACGCGAAATGCATTTTGGGAAATAGGACCCGAGCTAGTGTCCATCGTAACTGACTTACATTTTGCCGGAAGTAATTGCTCACATACTAAACTTCTCGCATACTCAAATCTCGCATACTGTACAGTGTGAACGCACTACATACTCAAAATATACGTCATATCTAGTATGAGTAGTATGCTAGTACGCTATTCCGAACACAGCCCAGGACTACACCTTGACTAAGACTACACAATGGCCCAATCCCAAATCACCCCCTGGCCCTACATTTTAGCCCTACCCCTCCGTTTTGCGTGTTCACGTGTAGGGTAGGGGTGTCCCAATTCTTGTTGGCATGTCAGGGTAGGGCCAAGTGGTAGGGCTACATAGCCCTCCAAACAGAGTTTTTTCAGATGCACACTCCAAACAGAGAGTGTTACACATGGAGTGTTATACGAAATCCCAGAATGCCTTGTGAATCAACGGCAAGATAGTGGCAAACGCACAAGCACTCAACCACACGGAATAAAACCACACGGAATTATTTTGTCATTTTAGCCCATGATGCGTCGAAAGATGTTAACATATTGCTGGTGTTTCCACCCTTACTTGAAATGATCATTTACAGATGTTACATGTAGCAATGTTGTCATTTTTCTTTGTGAAATTAAGCCAAACTTGTGTCTGTTTCTTCCTAGACTCCGCCATGACTCTTTGTTGCATGTTTCAGAGTTTGACGTTGTCATGACGCACCCGTCTTTTCAATGCGCAACTGTCAGCGCATGCGCAAAACATGCCGGCATCGATAAGAGGAATCGATAACCTCAGAGGCATACGATTCCGATGCATCGAACAATTTGGAACCGTTCCAGTTGAGAACAATTGTCAATTCCCATCCCTACCCCTGCCCCATCTCCCATACCCACACACACCTTTCTACACGTACGCCCCTCACACTCTGTATGCACTCCTAGCAGTGCCAGGGCTGAGCAGGAACACATGACTTATTCAGGCGTGTGGATTCCACCTCAGCGCTTCACGGTTCAGTGTTCACTCTGCTGCACCACAGACCTCAGGCCAGTAGGGAGGTTCAGGCAGCACGTGTACCGCGTGTAACACACACACACACACACACGCACATACACACACACACACACACACACACACACACACACACACACACACACACACACACGCCCGCCCACTCCAGGCCCATGTCATACTGAATGACATTCTTCTACATTACTACATGCACAGTATGCTAATTACATACTAGACTGCCTCCCAGTGAACAAGGATTCCATGCATATTCTTACACACGCGCACACACACACACACACACACACACACACACGAGTCAGCACACAGTATAGTAACATGTATGTGTAACGTATACCCACTCAACCAGTGATCAATGACCAAGGCAACATGACTACATCCAAACACATCCAGGCTGAGTGTGACCCTCCTCCACCTCCACCGTCACACACACACACACGGTGCTGCTGACACCATAATAACGGTTAGGGATGTCCCGATCCCATTTTTTCACTACCGATACCGATACCTGGGCTTCAGGTATCTGCGATACCGATATCAATCCGATATTTGTATTTATTGTTTTACTCCTGAATAATAACAAATACTTCCCCAGTATATAGTCCACAGCAACAGTTGGCTATTAAAGACTGCCAGCCTTTATTCAAGCAACAAAAACAGTACTCTGCAGTACTCAGTGACCAACTGGTTTAAGGTTAAAACAATTTAAACTGCAGCATTCAGCATTGTAGAAAAAAAATGAGTTACTGTCAGATTTCTAGTTTTAGTGCCTTCATGTTTTTATTCTATTTATCTTCT
This sequence comes from Nansenia antarctica, assembly GCF_963989245.1. Taxonomy (NCBI): domain Eukaryota; kingdom Metazoa; phylum Chordata; class Actinopteri; order Argentiniformes; family Microstomatidae; genus Nansenia; species Nansenia antarctica. Next base: position 50,930,355 of record NC_137675.1, read on the forward strand.
CTTACAAATGGCAAATCAATTATAGCACCCTTTTTAAAAGTGTAGCCTAGATAGAGACGCCCGCTGGTGAGACCAGAAACCAGTCGCAGAATCGAAGGGGTGTCAACAATATCTGCTTTTCGTTTTTTTCATAACAGGCAACTTGGACGTTTTAAAGTACCACTCGATATAATATACAACAGTTTAACGATCACTAAATACTTATAATCTGTGGGTTGGATTCACTGTTGCCAGAGGCTACCGGTAAGTGATACCTGGCTTGTAAACATAGTGTAGCAACCCTGTTCATTAATGTAATTAATGCTTGAGTTCATGTTCATGTTCGCACTGTTACTGTGTTGTGTGCCAATGCACCCCTGTGATTGGTGGAGGTCACGGGGGGGGGGGGGGAGGGGGGGGCGGGTGCTGTGTGTGTTGTTGAGACCGTTGGGAGAGAGAGCTCCGGTGAACTAAGAAAGTTGTGTATGAGATAGTTTACAATTAAACGCACAGATTACATGAGAGAAGCTATCTGTCATTATTTCAACCACTGTCCAAGTGGGGACGTTACAATACTTTCGTTTTAGAACGAAACGTTAGCCGCTAGCAGCGTTTTTAGCAGTCACCATTCTTGAGCAAAACATTGATACAAACAAACATTCAAATACTCGTGTCGTCTTGAATGTTTTTCCGATTTCAATGTATGACGCATCATTTGAAAGCTTACCATCTGTAGTTTCAGACTATGTAAACAAACGAAAAATTAGGTAAGCAAATGGTTTATGATTTCACCAGCTAGCATCATGACATTGTCAGACTCATTACACACAGGTAGCTACTAGCCAACTCTCATGCCCGTGACCACTGACTACTACTGTTGTCATCATGTGAGTGACACGCCGGATCGCGAGCCCCAGATCGCTGCCTATTTTTTTTCTGGTGCGATCTGCGATCCAGCATTCAGGACCGATATCGCGGCGATATGCGATATCAATATCGGATCGGGACATCCCTAATAACGGTGTCTGCTGTTCCCCTCGCACGCTCATCACACTCAACCGTTTGTGGTCACAAGTGCAGCAGGAGGCAACCACATTCAGACTAGCAGGCAGGCACATGGTAAATACATACCGCTGCATGCACAGTAGTATATTATGTACACACAGACACACACACACACACACACACACATTAATTCAGAGAAATGTGTATACACTTCATTACACAAAACTAGTACCAAACTGGTTCTGCAAAAACAGTGTCACATTACGCATGACTAGATACTTTCACACGCCCCAACACCAGAGCCATGGTGGCAGGTTAGGGAAGCGTTCCTGTGAAGGGGGTTTGTCCATTACAGACTTGATAAATACTGTGAAGCGTCATGACAAGACAGAACCGTCAGTGACCGTCAGAGGAAACCAAGCACCCATGATGCACTTCATTACATTACATTAGATTTGGGGGCATTCGCAGGATGCATTCCGACTTTTTCTGGAACTGATAACCAAACTCTCAGTTCAATGAAATGTTGTCAATTGAGAGACAGAGTTAGTCTTGTGTGTGTGTGTGTGTGTGTGAGAGACAGGCTGTGTTTGATACACCAGCGTATCCATCCTGCACTCAGCCACTGATCTGATAGGCATGAATTAAGAGAGGGAGCGGGAAGGAAAGAGGGAGGAAATCTAATTAAAGCAGAGATTTATGGCTCTGTCACAGCCAATCACACACGCGCCGGCAGAGGGTGGTTGAAAGTGTACACGGTGCTCTCTAGGGAGCCCATCAGCACCGCTTTCTACCTGGCTCTCTCTGTCTCTCTCACACACACACACACACACACACACACACACACTATATATAGCTAGTCAATACACTTAGCAACTAACCTACTATACCATATACACACACACACACCTGGGTTTCCGTTAACCGGTAATTACCGGTCTTTGTCCAGTAAAATATGTTGAAGTTCGACAAATTTAAACCTCTTCGGTCATAATGTCCGGTGAAAATAATTCCCTCTAAGCAAAATTTGAATACAATTCGCTAAAGTTTAATTGTCACATTCTGATTCCTTCTATATTAAAAAAGACGAATATATAGGCTATATATTTCTTTTATTATTATATGATTTGACGCCGGCATGATGATGACTCCCCGAAAGAGCGGAGGCGGAGCGGAGGCGGCTGACGCCGTAGTGGCTCCTCCAGCCAAAAGGTCTCGAGGGTTCCGAGTTGAATGGAAAGAAAATTTCCCCTGGCTGCGTTTAGATGGGGAAGGAAAAATGTTAAAAAAAATCGGGGAGGAATAACGGATTCACGAGAGGAGCAACGAATATGAGAATGTCGGCTCTCACTGATCACAGTCGGTGCAGTGGCCACATATCGGCGGTCAGTTTGAGGCAACAGCAAACCGCTATGAAAGGCCACTGTGAGCAGGCTAATGAAACGGCTAACAATAAGCTGCACTCTCAGCTACAAGTTGCATTTCACATGGCAAAAAATGGCATCGCATGTCATCAGTATGTGGGACTGACTGAGCTACTGAAAGCAGTTAAGGCTCCAGATTTTGTCTTGAGTGAGGGCATTTACCGCCACAGCGAGTTTTATTCTATTTATTTTATCTGATAAAAGGCATATGAACGGAAATTAGGCTAGCCTATGTGGTCACGCCAGAAGCCTACATGTAACCTCTTGCACTTTTCAATAAAATGTTATAAATCTAGACATTGTGGTATTTCTTTATATACGTATCCCAGCCTGCCTATCAATTGTTTCTCAATAAACAGTTATGTTCTCCTCATTGTCATACTCCCGAGTCCGATTAAGTATGATTTGACAGGCAGCTAAACTAAATGCCTTCCCAGCCAGCGAGACCTGGTTATAGAAATGACGTTGTTTTATTGATAAAAAAGGGTAAAACTGGAAAGAGAAAATAGAAAACTCACATTAATCCCAAACAATTTAACAGACTTCAGTTAACGTAATGTGGAGTCCGTTCATTGATCGATGCAGTCTGTTCAGTTCCCAGTGTGGCGCGCGTTCAGCGCTGGACATATGGCATAGCGCGCATGCGAATCATGAAAGCCTATATTATTATATTTATTATATAGCTCGCATCTAATCGTATCGGATGAGAAATAGACATTAAACGGCATATATAGGCTACACAACAGTAATCACCGCGACAAACAGCTATATTATATTTTAATATGATGACCGGAATATCTCACGTTTGTCCGTTGACCGGCGCCAATTTTTTCTAACGGAAACCCTGACACACACACACACACACACACACACACACACACACACAAGGCAAGGCAAGTTTATTTGTAGTGTTGTTCCGATACCGATACTAGTATCGGCATGGCCACCGATACGCACAAAAATGCTGGTATCGGTATCGGCGAGTACTAACAAAAAAAAATCCGATTTTTTTTTTTTTTTTTAAAGTACTAAAGTTATTTTGTTTGTAAATGTTCACTTGCTGTTGCACTACTACTACGACTGTTTTATATCTTAAATGGATATTGCACTGATTGGCATCTGTGAGAGCCACATTTCAGGTTTTATAAGGGGTTGATTTTCTTGTCACCATACCAGGTAGACAATTAAAAAAAGTTCTATAGTATTCACTCTCTGTTGGTATTTTTTCCTGTTTTACAAAGGTTTTGAGCAGTGCCAGACTAAGTGTTAGCAATAATTTTACATCGAGGTGAGTATGCGGCTCAAAAAACATGTTTTTTTGTTTTGTTTTTTCAAACGCCGTGGTATCGGATCGGTACTCGGTATCGGCAAGTACTGCACGGTCAGGTATCGGTATCGGTATCGGGATCAAAAAATGGTATCGGAACAACACTATTTATTTGTATAGCACATTTCATACAACAGGGGCAATTCAAAGTGCTTTACATGCATTATTTATAAATACAGCAAGAGGAGCATAAGAAAATAAAAATTACAATGAATAAAAGCAAATATAAGAAGTAAATAGATAAAACATTTAAAAACACAATAGTTAATGGAAGAAAGACATTGATAGAAGTGTTTGTATTTAATCATAACTGGTGCAAAACATGAAGGTTTTTAGCTGAGATTTAAATATTTTAAGGGTTTGGGCCTGTTTGATTTCTTCAGGGAGTTTGTTCCAGGAGCATGCAGCAGCGTGACTGAAAGCTGCTGCACCGTGTTTTGTTTTTACTCTTGGAATTATTAGCTGATTTGTCTCAACTGACCTTAGGGACCTTGCGGGAATATAGGGTGGGAGGAGATCTGATATGTATTTTGGTCCAAGACCATTTTGTGATTTGTATGTAATTAGGAGGATTTTGAATTAAATTCTCTGAGAGACTGGTAGCCAGTGCAGGGATCTCAGGATTGGTGTAATGTGTTCAAATGTCTTTGTTTTTGTTAGGACCCTAGCAGCGGCGTTTTGGATGAGCTGCAATTTACGAACAGCTCCTTTAGATAGGCCTGTTAGTAGACCATTACAATAATCAAGTCTACTCGAAACAAATGCATGGATGAGTTTTTCAAGGTCTTGCTTGGACATGAAACCTCTCATTCTTGTTATGTTTTTCAGGTGATAGTAGGCTGATTTAGTTAGAGTTTATGTGGCTGTTGAAGTTTAGATCGGAGTCTAGAATTACACCAAGATTTCTGACCTGTTTTTTAGTGTGAAGAGAGAGAGAATCAAGTTTTGCACTGACTTTCGATCTTTTGTCAGGTGCACCGAATACAATTATCTCTGTTTTGTCCTTGTTTAGTTGGAGGAAGTTTTGTGCCATCCAGGCGTTTATTTGCTCAATGCAATTACAGAGATTGTCAATGGGACTATAGTCGTTCGGTGAGAGGGCTATGTAGATTTGAGTGTCATCCGCATAGTTGTGGTAGGCAATTTTGTTCTTTTTTATGATGTGTCCCAATGGAAGCATGTAGAGATTGAATAGAAGGGGGCCAAGGATTGACCCTTGGGGAACCCCACATGTCATTTTAATTTGGTCAGATACAAAGTTGCCAATGGAGACATAGTAGCTTCTGTCCTGTAGGTAGGATCTAAACCAGTTTAGGGCAGTGCCCGAAAGTCCTACCCAGGTTTTTAGTCTATCTATTAGAATGTCATGGTCTACAGTGTCAAAGGCAGCACTAAGATCTAGTAGTATCAAAACTGAGATTTTTCCGGAGTCTGTGTTTACGCGAATGTCATTAAGGACCTTAATAAGGGCCGTTTCAGTGCTATGTAGGGGGCGAAAGCCTGATTGAAAGTCATCAAAGAGATCATTTAGGGTCAAATAATTGCTAAGTTGTTCGTGGGCAACCATTTCAATAATTTTTCCTGTACAGGGAAGGTTTGATATGGGTCTGTAGTTGTTTAGTACAAATGGGTCTAGGCCGTTCTTTTTTAGTAGAGGCTTAATAACTGCAGTTTTCAGGGCTTCAGGGAAGATTCCTGATGAAAGGGAGGTGTTAATTATTTGTATTAGTTCGCCTGCCATGCAGCTAAATATGTTTTAAAAAAAGCTTGTTGGCAAGACATCAAGGGCACAGGTGGATGGTTTAAGACGTGACATGATTTTATCTAGGGTCTTGTAATCAATGGTGTTAAATTGTGACATGGTTGTTATGTCCGCCCTATTTGGGGTTGTTAATGGGGACATGTTTTTCATGCCTGACACAGAAGACCTAATGCCTTGTCTAATGGTTTCTATTTTATTGTTAAAAAAGGATGCAAGCTCATTGCATTTACTAGTTGAGTGAAATTCCTGAGCAATGGGTGTTGGGGGATTTGTTAGTCTGTCAACAGTTCTGAAAAGGATGCAGGCATTATTGATGTTATTGTTTATGATCTTAGAGAAAAATGATTGCCTGGCACTTCTTATTTCTAAGTTATAGTTTTGAAGATTCTCTTTATAGATATCATAGTGGACTTGAAGGTTTGTTTTTCTCCATCTGCGCTCTGCTTTACGACATTCTCTTTTTTGGGTCTTTACGGATGGGGCAGTTCTCCAGGGAGCTTTTTGCTTACCAGAGATGCATTTGGATCTAATGGGTGCAATATCATCAATGGTTTTTGTGATTTTTAAGTTGAAATCGTGTAGAAGGTCATTTACTGAGGTTGGAATAGAAGTTTGGGGGGGGGCTAGGGAAAAGGCCTGTGTGAACAGTGCACTGGTCTTTTCATTGATATATCGTTTGGAAATAGTTTTAGACATAGTTTGAATAACAGGAAAGATAGATACATCAAAGAATATGCAACAGTGGTCAGACAGGGCAATGTCAGTTACAACAACATTTGAAATATCTAGGCCTTTGGTGATGATAAGGTCCAGAGTGTGACCTCGATTATGAGTAGGGAGGTTCACATGTTGTTGAAGTTCAAAAACATCTAACAGAACAGAGAGTTCTTTGGCTTTGTTGTCCTCTGAGTTATCTACATGAATATTGAAATCACCAGCAATGATCAGACCATTAAATTCAGTAGTAATGATGGAGAGAAGCTCTGTAAGTTCATTAAATAAGCTAGTAGAGTATTGGGGTGGTCTGTATAAAATTATAAAAAGAATTAGAGTGGAACATTTAAAAACAACTGAAAGATATTCAAATGATAAAAATTCCCAGAAGGATTTCTGTTTGCAGTTAAAACTGTCTCGGAAGAAAGAGGCGATTTTACCACCTTTTTTGTGGGATCTAACGACATCTAAAGGTTCTAAAATTGGGGGGTGCTGACTCAATAAGAATTGGTGTCTTGTTATCTTTATCTAACCAGGTCTCAGTGATCAATAAGAAATCTAGTTCATAGGAGCTAATCAAGTCGTTGATTAAGAGAGACTTATTAGCTAAGGATCTGGCATTGAAAAGTGCTAGCTTGAGTGGTTTTGTGTTTGGTCTCTGTGTGGGCTGTGTGTGGCAGGGTATAGAAATTAAATTTGAGGGGTGTATAAAGCATTCAGACTTGCAATTAACTGTTCTGTTACTGATATGAACAGGGATAGCAAGACACACACACACACACACACACACACACACACACTCTCTCTCTCTCTCCCTCCCTCCCTCCCCCTCTCCATCCCACACCCTCCTACTTTATCTCATAGATCTTGATTGTGACGCTGCGGGCTGCGTTCCCCAACGTGATCCGCTTCATCTGCTGCGCCGCTGCCATCTACCTGGGATACTGCTTCTGTGGATGGATTGTGCTCGGGCCCTATCATACCAAGGTGCATGGTTACACAGACTCACACACACACACACACACACACACACACACACACACACACATATATACACACACACACACACACACACACACACAACTAACCTACTGTACCACACACACAATATATATGTATATATATATCTTTGAAAATCCTCTAATATTGGCCGGGGCCTCTATTTAGTGAGCCACAGAGAGCACCAGGCCTTTGTTGGAGGCAGGTTTATATTAGAGGGAGGCCGTTATTTCTTAATAATTCAACTCTCATGGACATAATCCATTCATTTCCTGACTTTTATTGCAAAACATTGCACAAACCAAACACAAAGCAAATACATTAACTTCACAGTTAAGTTATCGTAATAATGATCAGACTACCAGTAAACTGGAATACCACAGGTATTAACAAAATATAACAAATGTGCCCAATGCCACATCAAAACAAAACAAATGGCAGACTGTCCAGTTTACAGCACAGTCAATAAGAATCTGATTCAGCCTCAATATCAGCAAAATGCACTGCATCTCTCACAGTGAAAATACGCCCTGTCATCCAACAAAACTAATCAAAGAGGCCTACCGGTATGTAAACAGACAGTTTACAGCATATAATGACCAGATTAAACTGTTATATTAACAATAACCGGAGTGAAAGCTTGTTGCGTTTCAGAACATTTTCGAGCCAGCCCCTGCTAGCCACAAACTCCTTGCTGGCTCCATCACCCACTGAGGAGTCGATCTCCTTTGCTTTGTTTTGGATCATTTGCCTCGAGACTCGGTTGTGTTTGTCCTGAGTAGATCCAGTGTGAAAATTTAGCTTCTAGCTCAAAGCTAACTTTCTTTCTTTTTGTGGCACCGGTTACATTATATAAGAGGCAACAGGAGTTTACCGTACATTTTTTGACCCGGCCTGTATTTGTTTGTGTTGCCCGTGCCCCCCGGCCATTATAAGAGACCGGCCTTAAATGGAATAGAGGCCACTATTAGAGGATTTACGGTATTTATAACCTACTGTACCTCACCCCAAGTGTACCGTATGTCTTTTTAGAACTAGCCTCCCACATACTGTATGTAGAACACTCAGGGCTGTCTGGCTGTGTTCTAAACAACCTGAATAACATGAGCTGACTGGCAAACAATCCAGTCAAGATTTCACAGGGGAGAATGAAGTCAGAGAGAGGACACACAGTGGCATTGCTAAACACACACACACACACACGGAGCGAGGCTCTGATCAAAGAACATCCACCTCAGGACATGGTCCCTCGTCATCCTCCCCCCTCAGACAAAAGGGCTGGTTGAGCCACCTCCCAGCAGCCTGAGACTCCCCGGAGTTACGTTACTTACGTTACTTACGTTACACACACACACACACACACACACACACACACACACACACACAAACACCACACACACCACACCACACCACACCACACCACACACCACACACACACCACACACACACAAACACACAGCGTGACTCAGGTGCTGAGCATAATCTGATCTGATTACGCACTCTGGAAACAAAGATGCATTTCTCTCGGCGTCTCAAGATGTTGTTGTTGTTGTTTCAGGATATCGGAGGGGCTGCGTCATTTGGGGACGCGATATGAACCCCCCCCCACCCCCCCGGCCCTCCCCCCAAAAAAGAAAAGCGCTGCAAGGCCTGGCGTTGTCGAGTGGTAGCCTGGCCTACTTCGGAGGCCTCCCTAAAGCCCCTCTCTGTGTGGCGACATTGTCCTCGCTCCTCCAGGGCGTTCTAACCAGCCCCCCTCTGAACCTGCAGCCAAAGTCGGAGCCACACAGCCAACCGGCTTCTCGGTCTCTGAACCGGAGAGCGTCGTCATGCTGAACGTGTTCTACGCTACATTGCGGCTGGTTGAGAGTGAGACATTGTGGTGCTGCATACTGATTTTTTGAAGAACAGCGTTTAACAAAAAAAAAGTCTGTCTTCTGCCCAGCTAGGGACAGACAGTCTTTGCCTTCGAGGATGTTTGAGGTGAGGACTAATTATGAACAACAACTGCCTACGCTCTCTACAGAGACACACACACACACACACACACATTCCCACTACTCCCTCTCCCTCCCTCCAGGGTAGGGGGGCTCCAAGCTCTACACCAATGGCTGGCCTACCTGGTTGTCTTGGAAACAGAGGGCCTATCAGGCTTGGGTGCGGCAGCAGTGCTGGGCTTGGTGGTAGCAGCAGACGCAGGCCTGGGAGCTGCAGGGGAGAGAGGGGGAGATGAAGGGAAGGTGAAGAAGGAGAGAGTGAAGGACAAGAAGAGAGAGGGCAGGACACAGACAAGCTCGAACGAGAGGGCATTCGAGAGAGGCAGCTGATTATTTAGCCCGATGACACCTTTCTCTACAATTTCTCAGCGAGGAACTGGGGCAAATGCATTTCTATATTTGTCGCGGGCGTTCGAGCATGTCACGCCATCCTGAACTGAATCCGTCTGAACGGACGGCCTGTTTTATGAGAGGACACATCACATGCTCTATATACGGTTCTATACAAGTGTACAAGAGGGGGAACAGTTAGCGATTCATGCCGCGTTGAAAACGCGTGACACAGGGGCTACAAATCCATGGTTTCCAGTTGCTTACAGCGGTCAAACTGCTACAATTTTAAGATTTTCAGTCGCCAAAGCTTTTAAAACCTCATGTGTTTGGGCCTACCTGCGGGCTTCTTAGCAGCAGCAGCGGCGGTGGTTTTGACACCGTTCGCGGGCGCTGCTGGCGTCTTCTTCGCTGCCGTCGTCCCCGTCGCCGTCTTCACGCCGTTGGTCGCCGAGGGGGGGCGGGCGGTTCCCACGGGCTTCTTGTCGGCCACCTTGGTGGCGGGGGCCTTAGAGGCGGGGGCTGTACCTACGGGACGCTTGGCCGCCGCCGCGGTGGTGGTGCTCTTCTTCTCCGGCACCCCGGTGGCGGGGGTCTTCTTGGCCACTCCGTTGGTCTGGGGCTTGGCGACCCCATTGGTCATGCGGCTCTGGGCGGTGGCGGTGGCGGTCTTGGCCGTTCCGGTGGTCCCCTTCACCGCGCCGGCGGTCCCCGGCTTCGTCTTGGCGGGGGCCTTGGTGGTGCCGGCGGTCTTCGCTTTGGGGTCGGCGGAGGCCTTGGTGGCGCCGGTCTTGGCGGCCGCCTGCTTGGCCGGCTCCGGCTGAGGCTGGGGTTCCCCCTGGCCTATCTCGCCCGGCTGGCCGATCATTGCCTCCGTCTGGGGGGCGCCTGACGCGGGCGCCTGGCTAGGCTCCTCCCCTGCGGGGGCGGGCTCGTTCAAAGGGGTGGCGTCCAGCGCTTCCATTGGCTCCATCGCTGCCGTGGCAACCCCATCCGGTTTCATCTCCCCTCAGGTCGTGGCTGTCCCGTCTCTGCAGAGACTCGTAGGTGCGCTGGGGCGACGTGGAGATCTGTGGAGCACACCAGCAGAATGTCATCAGACAATGGCAAGACGAGACCTGCAGAACAAGTTTTGGTATCGGCAGGCAGACCCAAGAGGAATCAGATAAAAGGCTTACCTACGGTAGTACAGCACACACAGACAGAGGCACACACAGACAAGACACACACAGAAACACACACACACAGAGAAACACACAGGAGAGGAGGAGTCGTATCTAAGATCAGAGAGACTCGGGACAGGCAGAGGGAACAGAGTGTGTCATTCTGCAGGAAGCCTTCCTGCAACAACAGCCCCCGGAGTGGACTAACCCATGATGTGGGCCGTGTGACGACATGGAGATGGGTGACCTGATGGCTCGGAGGGGAGGAACAGGAATAGAGTACAAACATGAACAGCCATTGTTGACCCATTATCTAACACAAAGAACTACGTTCAGTCAGATGGCTATAGGCAGTCCCATTCTCTGACAGTGAAAAGAGCCAGGAAGATAGAGGAAGTGTGTGTAGGGGTTATATATAGGCTGGGTTTGACATAGGCGACCGAAGAAGCAGTCAGGCAGGCCCACTGGTGTGGAAGACTTCCCTCGGGAGGTGTACTCTAGGGAGTTCAGCTGTAACAAGCCTGGGCCACTACACAACAACCCCCAGACACGAACACCACCCGGACCACAACTGAGTCAGAACACGCAACATCTCTGAAACGAGGCTTCGTCAAGACCGTGGAGGAGCCAGCGACGCCTTGGAAGCACAACACAGACACGGTCCACTGAACGACAACAACAACAGCTGTGGGACGTGAAGGCTGAGGTCACTGGGAATGAACTGCGAGGCACGTAGCCTACAGTGTGATACTGAGCACAAGGAGGGGAATAGGCCGGTCCGTAAAGTAGCATCGACTCAGTTGGCGTCAAAGCCGTGCAGCCGGGGGGTAGAGAGGCGTGAGCTGCGAGGCAGAGGGGCCTATGAACAGGGAAACATTGGAAGAGTCTGTGTGTCGAAACTCCCCAAAAACGGCCTCCTGTCCATAATTCCTTCCCTTCAAGACCACTTGTGCTGGAGGCCTAAGTCAAAACATTGACTGGATTTGGTTAACCCCCCTCCTCCCCTCCTCTCCTCTCCACTCTTGTTCACCGACTCCTGAGATAAGTGGTCATGTTGTAAATTAAGCAAGGAAGGGAAAAGCTTCATAGGACTGTTAGGAAGCAGCCAGAAGGCCCTTTTCGTCAAATCGTTAGGAACTCGATTCCCCGTGTCCTCTCTCTCTCTCTCTCTCTCTCTCTCTCTCTCTCCTCCGTCCTCCACTCGCTTCCTCCATTGGAGGAGAAGATCTGGGATCCTCCCCTTAGACACTTCTCCTCCAATGCTTTGTGAGAAGGGAGTGGAGGAGGACGGAGGAGAGGAATCGAGTTTCTATCAACCCGAAGAAAAGGTTTCCGAGTTGTCAGCTGAATCTGCTGCGCGAGTGAGGCGAGATCCAGGACGGCCCACAGGAAGAGGCGTGGCCTCGGGAGCATGGGAACCGGAGAATGAGAGGGAGACGTTTGGCCCAGCCATGGGAGCTCCGTCTCTCTCTCTCTCTCTCTCTCTCTCTCTCTCTCTCTCTCTCTCTCTCTCTCTCTCTCTCTCTCTCTCTCTCTCTCTCTCTCTCTCTCTCTCTCTCTCTCTCTCTCTCTCTCTCTCTCTCTCTCTCTCTCTCTCTCTCTCTCTCTCTCTCTCTCTCTCTCTCTCTCTCTCTCTCTCTCTCTCTCTCTCTCTCTCTCTCTCTCTCTCTCTCTCTCTCTCTCTCTCTCTCTCTCTCTCTCTCTCTCTCTCTCTCTCTCTCTCTCTCTCTCTCTCTCTCTCTCTCTCTTAACAGAGGAGAACTACAGACTTTTATGCTGTGGGCTTCCTGGAACCACACATCCACCACACAGCCCTCCTTTCTCTCTCCTCTCATCCCTGGTCCCTTACTCATCCTCCAGATAAAATACATTACTGTGTCTTCCTTCACCCCCCCCCTCCCCCTCCCCCCCATTTTCTCTGAGCCTTTTTCCTTGACTCCTCTCCTCCTCCACCCCCTCTTTCATTCCCTCTGTTCTCTGTTTGCGTTCGCACAGATGGCTGGAGCAGCTGAGCGAGGCCAGAGGGGAAGAGCGAGAGAGGAGAAGAGAGAGAGATGGAGGGAAAAGCCCTGGAGAGAAAATCCATACTGCCATCAGTTCAGAGAACACACACACACACACACACACAGGAAGGAGAAGAGGGGGCCCCTGCCACACCCTTCAGACAGACAACGCCACAGACAAATTGAGTTACCCACTCAGCTTAATTGAGTTACCCCATCGGTCACATTCGGAATGAGGGGGGAGCATGACACCGTGTGTGTGCGAGTGCACCGCACATGTGCATGTCTGTTTATATGAGTGAAAGCAACCGTTTTTCACACTCACCAGGGCTTGACATTAAGCTTTTCCAGGTACTTGTCCAAGTGAACTTATCTTTTACTTGTCTGAGAGTTCAAGTTACAATACAAAGATTTTGAAAAAGCAATATGTTACCAAAAATGCTTTGGGTAAGTAAGTACCCCCTCCAGGCCTCCACCCCTCCCCCCCAATGGAAGCAATCTTATTTGCTAGCTTTTGGATAGTACCTATATTCAAATTGAGAAATCTTCCACCAGCCCCCTCCTAAACTCCCAAGGGTTGAATCCTGGCTGACAGTTTCGTTCATCTGTGGTCCAGCACCTACGAGCCGCCATTTCTGCCTCAAATTGTCCAACTCAATAGAAACGTTCTCACCCTCTTAGTTTCAAATAATACCTTTGCCTGTAGTTCATTATCATGGATGTTATAGCGGACATTGTTGGTTGCCCATCACTAGTGCCAATCTGAAACTTTGCATTCCGATGTGTTCATCTTAAAACTTACCTAAAATATAGGATCGCATCAAACTAATACATGAAATAAGCGGCATTGAGAAGAAGCGAATACGCGGCCGTTCACTGTGGCACAAGTGATAGGCGACCCACAATGTACACTATAACATATATAACGAGAGCACTTAAATAGCATCATAGGCAGCGAGAATGAGGCGAAGCACAGCTTCCTAGTAAATTTTTTACTATTCATATCGGAAGGAGGAATTTTTTTTTTTGCTGATATTAATAAATATTGAGTTATTTTTTTGTTTGGACTTGTATGTTGGACAACTGCAGGAGGAAGTCCACTTGTCCTAACAGAAAATCTACTTGTCCCGGACAAGCCTTAATGTCGAGCCCTGCTGCCTTCGCCTCTGTCTCACAGAGACACTCTGTTCTAGAACACTCTGCCCTCACTCCAGGCTGTATGGCAACACCGCAGCACGCTCTGCCTACAACAGGGCCTCTGTAGCACGAACACCTAGAGCACACACCCACAACCCCAAACACTTTAAAAAAAGAAAATACCCCCCCCCCCCTTTCCCCCGCAAAAAAACTAACATTAATGTATGTTGAACAGCAAAAGTTTGCATATTACAGCCCAGCTGTAGCCCTCAAACTCCACCACGACAAGTAGGCTAAATAAAGTCCAATTCAAAATCCATTGTTCCTTCCTCCCATTCCCTCTCCTGTTCATCCTGTACATTTCATTCCCTCCCCCTCATCTGTTTATTCTACACCTTTCCTCCCATTCACTCCCCCTCTCCGGTTCATCCTACACCTTTCCTCCCATTCCCTCCCCCTCCTCTGTTCATTCTACACCTTCCTCCCATTCCCTGCCCCTCCTCTGTTCATCCTACATCTTCCTCCCATTCCCTCCCCCTCCTCTGTCCATTCCCCATCCTGTTCCTGCTGTTTCATGGCCAAGGAGCCAGCCGGCTGGACTATGCTTCTCTCCTCAGCTGTGTGTGGTGATAAATCTCCTCCACAGCGCAGACTAAGCCAGAACACTGCTTTTTCCTCCCTTCTCCTCCTCCTCCTCCTCCTCCAGCCAGCTGGGAGATTACACAGCTCTGCTCTGCCCTGCCCGTCCTTCGCCCAGGCTGCGTCACCAGGATGAGGAATAGGCTATGTAAGTGCCCATCCCCAGTACATTAGTTAGCCCCATTAGTTTAGTTTGGCAACATTTTGATCCGTCTATGGATCCAAACCTTGCAGTATTTGGCCGTTAGTATACCGCTGTCATATTCAACATTCACACAACCCTTCAGTACTGCATATTACCACTGTCTTCCCTACTGAAAAAAATGGTTTTACGGCTGTGTGTCCATCCAGCCCGTCTCCAGCTGACTCCTGACAGATGGGGCGGTGTCAGAAGCAGTCTGTTCACTGGCGTGCTGAATGAAAGGCTGCTCCGCTTCCAAAATGGCCAGAGGACGATACGGTTACAGAGACGTCTTGTTAGTCAGTCATTACCCAGCGTCGGAGGGGCCAGAAGGACGCCCCGACCGTGGGCAGGCGAGGGGATGTGGGAGAGAAACCCACACTTCCTGGTTGTGAGGAGGAGGCTGGAGGAGTCACAGGGCTCTGAGTGGTCTCTGCCATCATTTAATTACCGGGCAGCTGTCCACATCTGTCACTTATCCAATAAAATGCCAGTTTTTCCCTAATGCGTCTTGTTTTTCCTTCGAATGATGAGTCACTGTCGCTCCTTTGTTAAAATGTCATTTGGACCTGCCTAGTCCTTCCAAATCTCCCAAAACAGCCAGGCTTCACCAAACTGCAGCCCACATCACATTCTTCACAAGCCTCACCGATGAGCCACAAAGCTACAGGGAACAAAGAGGGAGAGTGTGCACGCACGCACAAGCACGCACGGACACACACGCACAGCAGTCATTCGCTTCCTCACAGGGTCAAGTCAAGGTGAATGCAAACATAAGACTGAAGATGGAGGTAACACACACACACACACGGTTTACGTCCACAGAGAGTCATGTCAGGGAGAACGCAAACCTATCACTGAAGTAAACACACAGACACAAACACACTCATCTTTCATTCATCTCATTATCGTTAATCAATCATAGAAAGATGCTTAATGCGCTGCAGCAACACCCACACCCACTAGACAACCCTGTGTGTGACTCCCTCCACACACCCACACCCACTAAACAAACCCTGTGTGTGTGTGTGTGTGTGTGTGCTCGTATGTGTGTGTGTGTGTGTGACACTGTATACCAAGGGTCAGCCACCATTGGTACGCAGGCCGGGTAATCATGGGCACACTGCGATAAGCACGCAAGAGGATTTTTAATTAAATTCATACATTTCTTTAAGAAATGTTCAGGTGCCCTCTCAGCTGAATGCCAAATCACGTCTTGAGCAGCCATTGGCTGAACAGCCATCTTATTGGTTTGATTGACGGTACGGCCTCCCGCTCACATCTCCCACAGGAATCACATGTGCATCGGCTCAGGTTCGGTAGATGATGACCCCGCTAGCTAAGAAAGTTAAAAGTAAAGGTTCGGCCATTCCAGCCCTCGTGGACAAAGGATGGATAGATAGACAGATAGATAGATCTTTATTTAGTCAGGACAGTGCACAATAATGAACAGTCACTTATACAAAGTATGGTGACAGTAAATATGCCGGATTTAGCTGTGAGCTAATTTGCATCCGTAGTCCTCGGGGGGGCGGTTTTGTTTTTCAGAAGGACCGTACTGTGTGTAAATGTTGACTGTTAAGCACAAGAAAAAAAATCAGGCAGACATGGCAGAATCCATCAAACGTGTTCAGTTATGGGAAGCAAGCTAATAGCCTCAAAGTCTTTGCCGCCCATGAAAAACCAAGCAAGCTATCGCACGGGTGGGAGGTTGGTGGGGTTAATGACCTAAAAGGATCACTACAACGTCCTGATTACGAGAGAACAATTTTTTCTTTAAATGCTCTGCATGTAGCCTATATGGATAGAATAAAATTCCAGGTCTGTTGGAATTTTTTCTTTTTTGGACATGGTGTCATAATTAAACTTCATGTTGACACGGTACAGTAATTAACAAGAACATCTCAAACTGGCACTTGGTCAAAAAGGTTGCCGACCCCCTGCTGTATACTCTTATAAGCCTATACTGCAGATATGTGCTTGGCTGCTGGGAGATCCGAGCCTTACTGATTGTCTAGACAAGCGTGCCAGTCCCCGACAATCAGGTCACCAGAATATTCCAACAGTAATCTGCACTTTGACCTCTTTTCTTGCGCAGTGAAAACAATCTCCCAGTGTGTGGGTCGATGGGCATGCCTGTGCGCTGGGCATGTTCTGGGCATGGCTGAAAGGTCTGCATTTGAATATGTTGGGCACAAAAGCTAATGAGGGCAAAATTATGCAAGTTCAATCTCCTTGTGGATAGACCCAGCAGGAGTGGGTGTCGGAGCTAAATGCTAAGTTAATGTCAGCCCTGCTGGTGGCCTCGTGTCTGCATGTTTAGTCACAACCTCCCTGAGTTAGAAACAATAGAGAGAACTGCAGCTAGAAAAGTCGGAGTGATCCTCCTAGAGCTGTGTCAGTGAGTCAGCTTGAGTCGTGGTACACATTTGCGTACACATATATCCTCTCTCTGCCTGCCTGGAGGTCCCCGGGGACTGCTGTAAATAGCTGTCAATGGGAGGATTGAACAGGGACGGTGGAAACGGGGGGGGAGAGCGAGCAGAAGCGATCAGCCAGCAAGTGAGCTTTTCCTAACACTCCTGGATGTTGGGGTGGATGAACCTGGCAACAAAGAGAAAGAGGGAAAAGACAGAGAGAGAGAGAGAGAGAGAGAGAGAGAGAGAGAGAGAGGGAGAGAGAGAGAGAGAGAGAGAGAGAGGCAGACAGAGAGAGAGAGAGACAGACAGAGAGAGAGAGAGAGAGACAGACAGAGAGAGAAACAGACAGACAGAGAGACACACAGAGAGACAGTTGGTGCCCTGGTATGAAGAGGGCCGTTTAACAGCATCTGACCCTGTAATGAACACACATTCATCACCACACACTGCAGTAGACAACAGTGGGATCTGGTGTCTGCTCTCCCTGGCCAGTGTTAATACGCCGTGGTGCCTGTGCTGACAGACCCATCTCTCAGTGGTGGGGAGACTTGGAGGCGTCTTCATCTAGGAGTCTCCATTATCGGCTGGCCATCGCTGGGTCAATGTGAGCTCGGCTCTTGCACAGGCCACTGCTGTGATCGGTGATTTCGACACAAAATGAGTTGTGGGGGGAACACAGACTCAACTGAGAAACCTTGGGGGGCAAGGATGATGAGAGACTCTGTGTGTGTGTGTGTGCGTGTGTGTGTGTGTGTGTGTGTGTGTGTGTGTGTGTGTGTGTGCGAGTGTGTGTGTGCGTGTGCGCGCGTGTGTGTGCGCGCGTCTCCTCCTCTGCACGCATTGGGAGAATGTCAGACACATTAATGTCTGAGGCGCCATGCAGGGAAGAGGGTAAGGAGCCTGCTCTAAATCACAAGAACGACAACAACAACAAACCCTGCAGCAACCAGAGATCCCACTTCATACAGCCACTGGTCCACCTGACACACACCTGGATGTTGGTGACGTCAGACCAGCGTCTGATGCATGCATGGCATGCGGAAGTAAACAAACTACCCCAGACTGCAGCCTTTAATTAATGCATGTCAACGGTGGTGGCTGTACCGGTTGATATCGATGTTCATCAATTATCCTGCTACAGAGGTGTTTTTTTTTAAAGGTTTTGATGAAATGACATATGTTTGGAAATAAATGGCAAAATAAGCCATGTGCAAGTCGTTACATTTAGAGCTTTAAAATGTGTGATTTGTCGTCGGTCTCGTTCACCATGCGATGTGCTGCATGTGCTATAGACCTACACCTGTTGCTGTGCAACATTTCAACCCGGGGATGTGGAAAACATCATGTGTAATTTAGGCCTAATGACCATGGGCTTTTTGATTGTCGTCGTTTGATTGTGTTCCTCAAATAAAGGACAAGTACAAAGCCAATCTCATGACAACTAGTTAGAGTACACTAGTCCTAAATAACATTTAGAAGTTCTACCGAATTTTCGTCTAATGATGAAGTTAATAAAGGCTATATGAATAACCTAGACAAAAGCAAAATGGAAGAACTAGCAAATCAGTAAAGAAAATAAGGACACAATAAGTGTGAGTCACTTGGGTGTGGTGGGTGAAATCAGAGTGACATCATTATAGACCCCCCCTCTCTCCCCTATCCAGGTATACGGATCATTGGGTAGAACAGGAAGGCGTCTACACACACCAGACTGATTACTGGCTCCCAGGAACTGTTCTCATTGGATGACGCACCACGGGAGTCCACAGAGACAACTGAGAACTAATAATAATAATAATACATTACACTTATATAGCGCTTTTCTAGACACTCAAAGACGCTTTACAAACTGAACAGATCGAGTAGTAAAATAAAAAGAAACAAAAATAATAAAAGAAAGTATAGGGGTCTAATTATTTTTTTTATTACTAAATCTAAGTGTCTTTGTAGGACAATCTACTCTGTATACTGCAAGTATATCTCGATTTCGTGCGCACAAGCGGCGAAAACAAGCAACGCCAGCGTCTTCTCTCAACCGGCATTGTTTTAAAGTGAAAAGTATGATCAATGTAATGTTAGCTACCCCTAAATATGGATTTGGCTGGGCATACATTTATTAATTTGAGGTGGTAAACACAGTCTGGCTATCTTATCTATCTGGTTAACTTATCTGTGTAGTTCTGAGTTTCTCTCCAGAGCCATAGACAGATGTCTGTAGCGTAGCGTCTGAGAAGCGGCGAACAAGCAACGCCAGCGTCCTCTCTCGACCGACTACTTGACTGACTACTAGTATAGGGGTCTAATACATTTTTAGATTACTAAATCTAAATCTAAGTGTCTTTGTAGGACAATCTACTCTGTATACTGCAAGTCTATCTAGATTTCGGGCGGAGAAGCGGCGAACAAGCAACGCCAGCGTCCTCTCTCAACCGGCATTTTTTAGTAATGAGACCAGAGCAGCTGAACCCAGAGCAGACCTGACTGGCATGTGAGCGACACAACCGCTCTAGGAACCGTCCCTCCATGAGTACAGGAGAGTTGAAGACCATGCATCGTTCAGCATCGTTCCATTCTAATTGGATTCATCATTGGATTAATTGCTGAGACAGATGGTTGCGTGACAGAACGAAGGAAACATGAGTGGAGAGAGCTTGGGGGGGGGGGGGGGGGGGGGCTAGAGACGAGGCCAAAGTCGTCCTGAAAATGTCCAGCGTCTCTTACGGTCTGTAAAATGCCCCCCTGTCAGTGTTGTGGTATAATGTGTCATTTCTCAACAAACCTCTCGGCACCCGACACTGAACAGCTGCTATATATTACCACTATCATTACTCACTGTCAAATACTATGAATACAGTGTAAAAAGAAAACCACAAATGTGAGATCCCAGGGACAAATATGAGAGCTTGCATAACACCACATAGGGCAGGAGGTAATCGTGCACCTACCATATACAAAAGAAGCCCCTCGACCTCGCCATTAGGGCTCAGGCAACCATTATAAGACCATTACATAACGCTGCACCATATCGTTCATCTTAGGACCCTTTCAAAGCGAATAACCACACGCCACAACATCAGTCCATCTTCCCCCACTCAATTAGCAGTGAGCCTTCTGGGACATGGACTCTCCTTGCTTTTACAGAACCCATTATCTAGAACTGCTAGCCTTCAGGCTGTAGCATCTCTATAAAGACCCAGAGAGACCGATGTAATGACTGTTAATATTAATACAGAGGAGTAGGCTACTGCCCAGCGGAAGGGAGGGGGTCCAGGGAGTCAGAAAGCAGCAGGGTTTGGGAGTGGGGGGGGTGTGTGCTACACACACACACACACACACACACACACACACACACACACACACACACACATTCTCCAAAACACCCCCGGGTCCCGGCCAGAGGTCAGGAGACCGCCCCGGCCCCGCACACAAACAAACCTCTCCAAACAAAAGCCGACTGACTGACTCTCCACCCCGCCACGGAATGCTCTCTCCCGAACGAGGCGGAGGAGGAGGAGGAGAAGGAGGGAACGGGAAGGGATTGTTGTGAGGCCTTGTTAGACGGTGACGTCAGGACATGCCCGACTGATGAGGCCATGGACACACACACACACACACACACACCACACTGCCCCCTCAGACGAAGCTCAAACAATTAGCTAGCTAGAAGCAGCTACTTCAGAGTTTAAACAAAGAGGGATTTCCGTTAAATCAACGGTCCGTAAAGTCAATAATACTCACAAGGGGCCCCCGAGGAAGGGGAACTCAGGAAGACGCGTTCCCTTGTTAACTCACTCGTTACAGCAACAGCTTGTGTGGCAAGACACCTGGATCACAGGACCATGTGATGCGACTGACTGTAATCCTTGTGCTCTGAGGAGGTTTAGAGAGAGAGGGTTACACTAGTCTTTCCTTTGCCACAGCACAAGCAACCGGTGGACCACTTTTCCCGGTGCTATGCCAGGCAGCCCCAATCACATGCCTTAGTGGCCCTGACAAATGAAGTGAATGCTCTGGTCCCCCCCCCCACCACCACACACACACACACACACACACACACACACACACACACACACCTCCCCCCCACCCCCGCGACCTACACGTACACCCCCCCAGCACCCTTCCCACCGTGCGTCACCGGTCCTGGCCGCGAGAGACTCGGCCCCCTGGGGACAGGGAGATTAACACATGACAGAGCTTGTTAACTCTGGACAAAGAGAGATGCTAATCCTGGACGATCGGCCCGACTGTCCTCCACGGCGGGCCCAGAGAGAGCAGCCACGCAGAGACGGCCGGGGGACGGAGCGGGACACAGAGACCCGGCGTGTCCCAGAAACCAAACAATTTTTAAAAAAGATCAGGGTCTGTCCCCGACGACAATGGAGAGAGTGCGGTCCGACAACAAACAAGGTCCGGTCTAGCTACGGTGGACCGCTGAGAGAAACAGCGGGTGGGAGTGATCTTGACCATGCAGATATTGACCGTAAGGGAGGGGGGGGGAGAAAGTGGGGGGATGGGGACTGGCTCTACAGATGGGCAGAGGGGGGAGGTGGTTAGGGGGAGCTGCATCAGCACATTAGTGGGGCGGAAGGGGACCTGTTCCTCCCTCTGAGGCAGCCCGTACCTTGGGGGATATGAGCCACTGAGAGCAGCGTGGAGGAAGAGAGGGTAATTTGTAACTTGAAGAGCTGGTCCTCGTCCATTACGGGCCGTGTGCCCGTAGACACAAACCACTCTGGGGGTAAATGAGATCAGATCAGATCTGGACCAGCTGGTGGCTTGGATGGATGACACCAGATAGGACAGAGAGGAAGAAGGCGGGCATCTGGGCAGGACAACAAAAACATACTCTGGAGACTTTCTAGAGCACTAGGCAAGGCACGCAAACACACACACACACACACTCAGTCACGCAGGCGCACAAACACACACTACTGGAAACGACTGTGGCCATAAGAGGATTATGGCCTCCTGTTTGAAGTAGAGCAGGCACGTTCCAGAAGGAATCTGATCCCTTGCAGGTCGACTAGTCTGCCACACCAGAAATAACGACTAACCAACTACAACTCTCCAGCAGCACTCAACCAACCACACAGCTGGGTGAAAAACATCAAACTAACTACTATCCTCTACCCATTGACACCCAGCTGATACCCAGCATCCAAACATACCTTTCACATGGTATGGGGAGGGAGTACTGTTGTGGTCAAAAGGCTTTTCCAATAACTGCCAACAGGACAATGGTATTTTTCCGATGACATCAGGATGACAGACAAATATCCCCCCCCGCTGTCAACTGTCGTAAAAGTAGCTATCATTCTGTCATCGGCGGTGTCAGGCACGCTCGCCTGTTATCCCAGATTGGGCGACGCTTCCACGGCTCTGACATCATCACAATAACTACGCCAGCAAGGGCAGCAAATGCGCCAAACGCACCCTCTATAAATTAAAACAGGTGGAAGCCATGGCAACCAATATTTACAATTTACAAGCTTACAGGAGGTAGACTGATAGAGTGAGCTCACACACACACACACAAAAGCCTTTCTTCTTCTAAAAGGTCATTTCAGGAGCATTAGATGTCGAACACATTTAATGTTCAGCCATATCGCAGTCTTGCACACAGTGACCACAGCTATCCAGGCAGAATTCTTCAACGGGTTTGGAGGCATAGCAACAGGCTCTCTGAACCATGTCCATTATCCATCCTCCCACTGGAGGAATTCAGAGCCTCCAAACCCAGCACATTACTGCAGCTGCTGGCAAAATATACCCTCAAAACAGCACCACCACCACCAACTGTCAGGACTGACAACTGGGAGACCACTGAGGCAGCTATCTTGACAGGAGCATGGACCATGGCATTATCAGCCCTTTATCTGAAAAGTACACATTTAAAGTAGCGTCCACAGCAACTTCTCAGGGTTGCGTCCAACAAACAATGGAGAGACATTGCTGTAACCATGGAAGTCAAAGTCTGTTGTTGTAAGGATAATCTCATGACTGCAGGGAACATTGCCAGCTTTTTACCCAGCTCATAAGGGGCTAATGACGGTGTCACAGTTTGGGAACATCACTGACTCAACTGCTTGTTGTGCAATTACATTTACATTTACATTGTTGGCATTTAGCAGACACCATTATCCAAAGCGACTTACAACAAATACTAAGTAAGTGAATCATCTATCCGTCTGTCATCACAAGAAAGAGTAATCTATGCTCGCGCCAGGGGCCATTGGCAGTCATAATGCTAGAAGACAGTACAGGAGGGTAGAGGGGATGGAGAGGTTATGCCTGAAGGCAGGCTGGAGCACACTAGGACTGTAGCCATCTCCCCTCCCCTAGCCCCTAGCCCCTAGCCCCTAGCCCAGGTCAAAAGAGCAGAGCTCCTTGGAATGTTGTGGCGTGGAATTGGAATAGCATTGTATCTCCTTTGATCCTTCCTTTCACAGTGAAGATGATCTGGAATAGGAAGCAACAGCAGCATAGGCAATCAGGCCATAACACTTTTTGACTTGATCCACAATCACAGGTGATGAGGGCTGAATTAAACCGCAATAACAATTCCTAAATGCAAGGCTTTAGAAGGTTAACATATCCACGGGGTTGAAAGACAGCCCTTCATTTACAAAACTTGTCCCTCCAGAGCCTTACCAGACTGTCTAGTCGTCTAGCCAATCATAAGATGCCTTTCTTCTCACGGTAAAATAGGGCACAGCTACTGATAGAAGAGAGACACCTAGGCCTACGCCCTTCAACAGGGCTGTTTCTACTGTGTTGCATGGACACAAGCATGCCAGTGAATAATGAGGTGTTATTAATCAGACTGTGTGACTATTACATAGGTTATAACAAGGCAGTAATCAGACACTAGCAGGAATCTGAGACGAAGGCGTCGAGGCAGAACCCATTCGCAGTCTATTGTCAGTGCGAGGTGGGCAGGGAGGAATCTGGTCTCCCGTGCCAAGACAAATGTAACAACACAGTCACATTTACAAAAGCACAATCTCAATTTGTGCTATTTTGGCCTTAGAAGCAACACTTGGTACACACAAGAGAGGAACATTAATTTCACATGAATGCACCAGTCCCATGTCTGTGCGTGTCTGTCTCCATTTCTCCGCCTCATCCACTGGCTTTGTGTGAGTCAGCCATTCGCTCATCAATGCACCGAGGGAGGGGAGGGGGGAGGGGGGTTGACTAGCATTTTGGAGAGTCTCCAAGCCAGACAAGGCCTTGCATGAAAAGTGTTTTCTTTAATCGCCCCAGGCCACAATTTATTCTGAGGGGCATCAATACCTCATGGCAGATCGTTGCAAAATATTGACCTGCCCAAGCCACTGTAACACTACCACTCTAGGGTACCACTCATGGACGGATCATAGTCGGCACATCAGAGGCAGCTGAAGTCGTCTAAAGGCTGTGGGCTATTCATAAAGATTAGTTGTGAATACTTCAGTTAGTTTAAAAAAACTAACATTTGTGTTCCTTCCCATTGTTCTATTGTAATGGGGAGAGTGGTCTTGTTACATAAAACCAACAGCAAGGAACAGCTCTGAGCTCCTGGGCAGGACAGCAACAAGACCAGCTGATAATACTTTGTGATAAATTGGGGTTATAATACTTTTCACGCTCACCAAATTACAATAATGCAAAATTCCATATCCTGGTATAGCCGGCTAGTACTGTAGCATCACTTGCACCTAAGTATACATATAACGAACGTATTTTAACAGACTGTGATGCAGATGGATGGGCAGCAGAATTATTAGCGCTAAATGACTCAACATTTCGCCTGGGGCAATTCAATGTAACTATTCTCACCAGAGACCACTTGGCCTCAGTCACAGAACAATAGGCATCCGCGATGGAGGATGAAGCGAGGGACGGAAAGTTGATGTATAAAAAGAGCTCGCTACTTCGACTTGCATTTGAAAAGGCGAATCAACCCAAAATTATTACACAAAGCATTTCGCAAAGACTGTGCTCAAGATGTGTCCCCGTTCATCCGTAGGTTAGCTTAATAGCTGGTGATCAATGTCAGCCCCCACGCAGCCAGGCTGCTGCCACCGCCCCGCCACCCCCCCTCCCCTCCCCGCCCTTCTCCTTTGCGTTGCAATCGAATCCAGAATCTCTCCTCCGATGGCTGGCCCACACCGGACAGAAAGAAAGCTAAAACAAAGTCTGTATAGTCTGGTCTGGTCTAGGGGGCGTTGACTGTATCCTTTAACTTCACTTTAATAACCAAGAAATAACATGCACAATTGTTTCCTAGCTAATAAAGTCATCTTTGTATTTCCTTTATGTTCTCGGCGAGATGTTGAGCCACCCAGCAGCACCCGTGAATAGTTCAAGTATTTTGGGGCTCCATGGCACCGTGTCCAAGAACTGTTCACGAATCAGTTGTTGTCGACACATATTCACCAGTTAGTCAACACAAAAAAATGATTCAAGATATTGTTCAACCACTTGTCCAATATTGACAAATGCAAGAAATAGTCTGCAAATAACAATACAACATGATTAGGGGAAAACATGCAATGTCTTAATAGCATGACATGGTTGGCATAAACCTCACAAAAGATACTAAATCAGGAGGAGCATCAAATTGGCCAGACAGCGCTAGGTGGCTAATCACTAGCTAGCATGCTACTTCAGTCTCCTTACCAACACCGTGTGTCGCTAGCTTATCCTCTCCAGCTACGCCCAGTGTTCGCCAATATCCCTCTGGTCTCCTTTCAGAATCCTCGAAAACAAAGTGTAACAAATTGTCAAAATAATGAAACCGAACAAGATGAGAAAAGAGGGCAGAAGTCGAGCAGCCGGAGCAGCCTGTAACTTCTACGTCGACCGCCGTTTTCAGAAGTGATGCACGACGTCCCTGCCAAAGAAAGGAACAGCGCTCTGCAGTCCACGCACACACGCACACACACACACTCACACACACACACTCCCGAGTCCGTGGACGGATGGACAGGCGGGGAGAGGGTTTTACCACGACAACAGCGCGGGGGTGAAATTGAAAGGGATGAATAGCCAAGGAACTCCAGTATCTCCAGCTCAGGACCAATCAGTGCCTACGCTGGGGTTCATTCAAATGAGGAATGATGTCATGCCTCAAGTCACCCTACTTTCTTTCTCCCCATCCTCCTCAAGTTCCTCCGGTAGTCGCCCCCCGCCCCTTTCCCGTATCCCTCCACCCCGTTTTCCCGCGCCCACACCCCCCTCCTCTCCATGCCCGAGTGCACGACGCTGCACACACCTCCCGCGGTTTCTTTCAACGGTGCATTCACTCCACACAATGGTGGGCATGGAAGGGTCCTCCATAGTTCTGCATCACTGTCTTGGAGAGGTTCAGCGAAAAAAATGTAACACTGACAGTAGGATAGTCTTGCTCTTTTGCGTTCTCTTAATTGATATCGTATTTTATTGATATCAATGTATATATAACAACAATAGGATGTATAAGCTACTAAACTATGGGTCGGTTTCACAGACTCCCTGGACTAAATCACACTTTCAATGTAAAATCTCCATTGAGGATGCTTTTTAGTTTAGGATTAGGCTCAAGCCTTGTCTGTGAAACCGGCCCTAAGAGTGGAATTAATTGACGAGTCTGACATAGGACAAACAGTCCTGCTTGTTATAGTGTGCAATCAGTGACCAGAATGCGCGACTTTTTCTGCGATTTTTTGCGCAATTCATGCCTAGTTTATGTATCAGACTTCTCTTTGCGTTGTGTAATTAAACTCTCGGACAGCAGTTTCCCAGTAAGCCACACTGTTTATTCTGTAACCTATTACTCAAAATAATATGCAGGCACAAGCGGTCGTTGTCTGTGCAGGGAACATCGGGAGGTATATAACGTACTGTTGCTAGCTTAACATTCAACGATTAACATAAACTATCTAATATATAAAGTTCTCTAACAGTTTCCGACTTACTTTTCTTACAAAATAATATAATTGGTATCTTCTTATTGACATTTACAAATTAATAGATCAGTTTTAAGGGGAGTACTTTTCAATGTGGACCTTACCGTTGGTTACCATTGGTTACCGTTGGTCGGGCTCAGACTGGGACAGTCAGTTTCACGTCACACACCGTCCCAAGTCGCCAGCCGTGCCAACCAATCAGCAATTGCCCAACAAGCAAGGGGATACCCAATATGAACCTTGTTACATTTACAAGTTTTAATTATTAGCCCAAATAAATAATAGCCTAGTAAAGGGTGTGCTTTCCGTGAGAGAGAGAGAGACTGCTCAGTTACTGCTCAGAGACTGCTCATCACTGCTCACGTTTGCAGGAAAAGCGCTATACAAATATAAAAAAATATATTAGTATTATTATTACCTGGTCTTACACTTTCACACACACACACACACACACACACACACCGCACATTAACATAATCAGTGAAAGCGCACCACCCGCACATTGACAACAACAGTAAAATACATATTAATAATTAAATTCTCTCTCAGTAAGTGTCACTTCGCTAGCTAACCTAAGATACCTGCTGTGCTGTCTTATTCTTCTGTGCGGAATGTGGACGCACAGTAACGTTACAAAAAAATCCTCCACGCGCTTAGCACATTTCTGAACATCAAATCACCCGGCATTAATCTTTATTTAAATGTAAATTAGAAATGTAACATTGAGGTATTAGTATATATTAGTGTCAGTTTATATTGTAGAGACTCAGTGCTTGAGATCTTATCATGATTATGATACGATAGTTCGAGGGCTGTAAGCCCTGCAGCTGCATTACCTGCATATAGCCTATGGTAGTTACTGTAGGCCTATAGTGTGATAAAGATCTCTGTACACAAGTTGATTGAGTTTAAGGCTGCATTAAATCAATTCCCATATCTTCAATCAATATATTTCCAGTGATAGTGATTACAATGGTTCTTTGCTATGGCACAATCTTTTATTGGTCAGATCAGGATCTAGCAAAACACCTCTATGTTGCTTATGGAGCGAGCTAGTCTGTACTAGAGGATGCATGACAATCACGATGCCAGTGCATTGATGAGATACATCAATACTCCTCTACTGTACAATATTCTGTGTGGAAACTATATATTTTTAAATATATATATACAGTAGAAGACCCTGGTTGTCCAATGTTTTTCTCCTGGACCGAAATGGAGTTCCCTCCAGTATTGTTGGGCGTTGTTTGTTTCACAGGCTTTTGTCTGTGTGTGCCGCTCCTAAGGCCAGGCTTTCTGAGACAGTCTGGGTGGGCATGCTGCCTGTCTGGCTGCTCTGCTGCTGCTCAGCTCTCCCTGCAGCAGCCTGTGCTGTGTACATGAGCCAGGCCTTTGTGCCGGCGGGGTCTGCACTGGCAGGGCTGCGTTGTGGAGGGCGCTTCACTCTCTCTATTCAAAATAGTGGAGTGTCTCGAACCTTGGTGTAGTGTTCATCATACATACCCAGCCATCACCTTGTCTTGAGATGTCTTAAGATGTCTTAATTAACCACATTTTGTCTGTCAAGATGTCTTAAGTCGTCTTAAGACCTAACCTGAAGACATGCACTCATGCACTCACTTAAGACATGGAGCATAAGAGCCATATTTTCTGTGTCTTGAAGACACAGAACATCTTGAGATGTCTTAAGATGTCTCGAGACAAGGTGACAAATGTGTCTTAAGATGTCTCGAGACAAGGTGATGGCTGGGTATGTAACACACACACACACATACACACACACACACACACACACACACACACACACACACACTTATCACGTACACACACATAAACACTCTGTCACAAACACACACACACACACATACACACACACACACACACACACACTCACACTCAAAACATTTAATTTCCCCAGGATGTTTACCAGTGTTAACTATTGCTCAGCAGTGCGCTGGCCTGTAGCCTACTGTCTTGTTGTGGTTACATTGTAACTACGGTGTTCCAGGCAGTGCACAGTAGGGCAGTACTCCTTACAACCCAGTTCCCCACACGTTGACTCAAACAGACACGAACAAAGAACAGAAAGAGTGTAAGTCTTTAACGCATCGCGCTGAGAAGCAGCAGCGTGGCCATTAGACAAAGCTAATTACCCTCACCACATACAGATCGGAACCCGGAGCAAAGAGGGGAAGAACACACAGGGGAAAAAGAGAGAGAGAAGGTTGGGAGATTGAGGGGGTCCTGCTCGCGTTGGCCTGATGCTGATAGACGTATTGGCACGGTCAACCAGGCACAACAAAGAGAGGAAGTTTTTTTCACACAGGCAGGGGTGGACAGGAAGGGGCAGGGCAGTGTACCCGCCACACAGTTCCCCTGTTATTTATCTCATTGTTTTTTCCCCCCGGCCTGCAGCCCAGCTGGGGCAACCACAGTACAAAAGGACTGGCTCACACTCAAGCCCGGCTAGGCTATGCCGCTGGA